>NC_055992.1:62507134-62810165 GCF_018446385.1 Zingiber officinale
TTCGTCATATGTACGGGGATGAGGTTCATGTTTACCCGGGATCAAGTCCGAAGACTCTCCCAAAAACATGAATCTTTTAGGTTGCTTAACAACCCTCCCACTATGACGAGGCACTATCTGTAACTGTGCATCATTTGTGACACATGTTGCAGTTTCTTATGGTACTTCATCTTGTACTGTTGATACTAAAGCAGACGTGTATATAGTCTTCTTCTAAAAACTGGGCATTGGTACTAACAATGACCTTCTGGTCTTTAGGACTATAAAATAAACCACCTTTCGTTCCTATAAGATAATCCACAAACACGCGAAATTCTGTATGAGATTCCAACTTATCAGTATTTGCTTTCAGCACCTGTGCTGGACTACCCCAAATCCGAATATGTCTCAGACTAGGCTTTCGTCCATTTCATAATTCTGTGGGAGTAGAGGGTACTGATTTAGAAGGTACCAAGTTCAGAATGTGCGCTGCCGTTTCCAAAGCGTATCTCCAAAACCAATTTGGTAATTTTGAATAACTCATCATCGATCTAACCATTTTCATAAGAGTCATATTCCTTCGTTCTGCCACACCATTCTGTTGGGGTGTACCAGGTGCGGACAATTGGGATTGAATCCTGGCATCTGATAAGTAAATTCTAAACTCTCCTAAGAGGTATTCGCCACCACAATCAGACCGTAGTGTCTTGATACTTTTACCATGACGTTTCTCCACATCAACCTTGTACTCTTTGAACTTATGAAAGTGCTCATACTTGAGGCGCAACAAGTAAATGAATCCGTATCTCGAATAATCATTTATGAAAGAGATAAAGTATTCCAAGCCACCTCTTGCCTGGATAGACATAGGACCACACAAATCAGAATGAACCAGTTCTAACACATCTTTGGCTCTATACCCCTTGTCCTTAAAAGTTCTCTTGGCCATTTTACCTTCCAAGCAAGATTCACAGGTTGAAAAGTTTGCCACCACTAATGAACCCAAGAGTCCATCAGCCATAAGCCTTTGAATCCTACTTAAGTTAATATGTCCAAGCTTTAGATGTCAAAGATATGTTTGGTTCATTACCAAAGATTCCTTTCTCTTATTGGAATTAGAAGATGTGTTATTAATTTCCATTTGTTGTTTTATAGCAGAAATTGGATTTAAAGTATATAAATTGTCAACCAATGCACCAGAACAGATGATAACCCTATTTCTCTTGATAACCACATTGTTATTAAATGAAACAAAATATCCATCCAAATACAGTTTAGAAACTGAAATTAAATTCTTTCTGAAACTGGGTACATATAGACAATTTCTTAAAACCAAACTTCTATTCCTATCAAATGATAAGTAGACGTCTCCCACTACAACAACCACCACTTTCTTAGCATTGCTCATATAGATGGTTATCTCTCCTTCACATAGTAAACGGGTTTCCTGGAACCCCTGCAAAGAGTTGCAGACATGATCAGTGGCTCCCGTATCTACACACCAGGTGCTGGTAGATAACACCGCTAAACATGTTTCAACAACTAGAGAATGAGATATACCTTTATTGTTCTCTTTCCTATGAGGACAGTCTGCCTTCTAATGTCCAGCCTGCTTGCAGATGAAGCACTTACCTTTCATCTTCTTCATTCCAGCTTTTGGTCCTGTACCTAGAGATTTATTCACCTTCTTTGTTGAGACAGCATGTTTCTTCTTCTTCTTACCTTTCGACTTAGAAGTAGAACCATTTTCAGCAAAGTGAACTTGAGAATTTTGATGAAATAGCTCTTCTACTGCCTGAAGTTCTATCAATAGTTCCACCAATGAATACATCCTTTTATTCATATTGTTAGTTTTGGGTAGCGTTTGGAGGATAATATCGACCTGGGTTTCCCCATCGATTTCAGCTCCAAGAACTTATACCTCGTTTAAGTAAGTCATCATTTTGAGGATATGATCCCTTACGGGTGCCCCCTCTCACATGGTGGTTGTCATTAATTTTCTCATTGCCTCTTGCCTAGTAGCCCGACTCTGATGTCTGAAGAGTTCCTTGAAATTGTTCATTATATCATAAGCAGTTGGTAATTCATGATGCTGATGTTGCAGCACATTTGACATTGAAGCCAAAATATAACACCGCGTCATCTCATCTGCCTGTACCCATTTCTTATGATACTCAATCTCCTCTTCACTAGAATCACTATTAGGTACATCAGGGCAAACCTCTGACAGTACAAACTTATAGCCTTCTGTAGTTAGGACAATGTCCAGGTTTCTTTTCCAATCTATATAATTGAGACCAGTAAGTTTGTTCTATTTCAGTATAATGGCCAGTGGGTTGAAAGTCATCCTAAGAATCATAAAATAAACTTTGGTCAAGACTTTAAATTTAGAATAATATTGATTCCTCAAACAATACTATTTAAATTTACTAACATCTCAAAACACCGTGAATTTTGCATGCCACGATAGTGTGGACTATACAAAATCAAACATTTGTAAGAGGAGGTTTTACCCATTAATTTTATTCTTGTCAACCTAACTTTTTGACAAATAAAATTAATAGTTGATTTTCCTTTGGTCACACAAATAATAGCAATGACTCCGATGGGGAGGATACTATTAAATATGCCTAAGTGTATACCATTACTTGATACTTAGTCCATTAAATAAGATTGTGCCCCATACAATGGGGAAGATCACATGCTCCTAATTAATTTCTTATAATCATCCAAAATGGAAGTTTGACCTAGTGATCCGTAAACAAACTCATCCTATATGGAGGAAGGCACTCAGAGCCAACGCGCAAGTTTGTTTGCATCACTTACAAACCAGTAATGGAGATCATGGAATTTATTTAAAAATCTCTCTCCCACTTAGTTATTTAAGGTGAGGAATTTTAACCTAGCAAGTACACATCACACACATTACAGTAAATAAAAAGCAATAAATATGGAAATTAATTTTCCAACTATTATGGCCTTTTCCATCACTGTCCTTCGCGTGTTGCCAGCCCTAGGGTTCATGTCGTCGGGTCCATCGAGCTTCCATTTCCGCTGCACCTCTGGTCCTTCAATAGCACCACGCTTCGCAAGGATACGATCCGGGACAAAAAAAAAATAAAATTTTACATACATCGATCCTATATTCCACAAGGAAATGTATATCAAGTCTAGATCGAACATAAATGTAAAATCCTAGGGCTAATACAGCTCCTGCTGTATTAGTTAAATACAATCATGCACACACAATAAAATGCCCTTGACATGTCCAAGAGTCCAATCACACACAATCACATTAAGCCATAATAGTTGGAGCCTACAACCACAGAGTTAGCATATCCTACTATTATCCTTCCTAAAATATGTATGACATGTGCATAATTAAACTGAAAACCAAACACATAGAGGCAAACCTTTGCTCTGATACCAATTGTTGGTTGGTCCTAGGAAGATCGTACCGGTTCCACTGTACAAAAATTTTGTACAAGTGTTGAACCTTCCCTAACAACCTATTGTGTTCTTTAGAAATTAAATTCGGAATCGCAAACAAAACTTAACATTATTGATTCCAAATTTAACATATCTGTTCTTAGAGATTTAGACTTGGATCACAAACGATACTTAACATTATAGATCCAAGTCCACCTATGTTACAAATTCAATTAAATATTTATTTCAGAAATCGACTCCCAGGTTAAACATGGCAAGGCACTTGACCTTCTTGGGTATGGGAACATCCACCACTGCCTCGACAAAGCCTCATAACGAAATTCAATATTTAATTTCCTTATAATAAGTCTAGGTTTTACCAAAAAAAACAATCGAATCACAAGATCGAAAAAAACAAAAGAACACAAACTCGAATCACAAATTCGAAAATCTAGAATCACTAGCCTCTTGTGTTTGGAATTCATACAAAGAAAACTAGTATGATGCGGAAAATAATTACTAGTTATACCTTTCTTTGTAAGCAACAACCTCTTGACCTTCTATTGTATTCCTCTTCTTATCTCGGACGTTGGGTGGGCAACGATCTACTGAGATGAGAATCCACCAAGCCTCCTTCTTCCTTCTTCCAAGTTTCGGCCAAGCAACCTTCTCCAAGAGATAGCAAGTCTCGTCCACCAATCAAGCTCCAAGGAAAACTAGGAAACAAAACCTTCTTTCTCTCCTTCTTCACCAAGCAAATCCGGCCACCAAAACAATCTCCAAGAGGATGATAGGTCCGACCACTAGAAGAAGAGAGGAAGAGATGATAGGGTCGGCCACCATCAAGGAAGAAAGAGAGAGGAAAATAGAAGAGAGTTATTATGAGGTGAGGCACTCTACCCCCTCTTTTATATTCCTTGATCTTGGCAAATAAGGAAATTTAATTATTATTAAAATTCCCTTATATTCCTTGCATTTGGTTAATAAGGAAATTTTAAATTAAAACTCCTTTTAACCCATGCTACGGTCGGCCACACCATCATGCTCCAAATAAGGAAAGTGTTAAACATAAAATTAAAACTTCCTTATTTGTTTCCGGAAATTTTTAAAATAAAAATTTCTCTAATAATTTTTCCCTTCATGGTTGGTTATAAAAGGAAACTTTATAAATTAAAATCTCTCTAATAAAACATGTGGATGATTTCCAAAAAGAAAGGTTTTCTTCAAAATTAAAATATTCCTTTTAACTACAAATAAGGAAAGATATCTAATCTTTTGTAGAAAGCTATAAAAGAAAATATTTAATTTTTAAACTCTTTTTTAAATCATGACTTCCACATAAGGAAAGATTTTAAAAAATAAAATTCTTTTATTTTCTTGTGGCCGGCCACCACAATGGCTCAACCTTTTGGCTTTGGCCGGCCACCTAAGGTTGGGTAAGAAGGTGGGTATAGGTGGGTATAACACTTTATAAATAAGAGGCTACGATAGGAACCAAGAGGAGGAATTGGTTTTGGTCTCCCGATGAAATTAAGCTTCCTGTGTTCGCACCGAACACCCAACTTAATTTCATCAATAATAATTCATATCACTAAAGAATTAATATTGAACTACCACACCAATCTCAATTACATTTTGGGCTCCTTCTTATTATGAGTGTGTTAATCTCCCAGTGTTTAAGATGCCGGATGTCCACTGATTAATTGAGTTACTGACAACTCACTTTAATTAATATCTTAGTCCAAGAGTAGTATCACTCAACCTTATTGTCGTGTCGGACTAAGTCCACCTACAAGGTTTAACATGACAATCCTTATGAGCTCCTCTTGGGGACATTCTCAACCTAGATTACTAGGACACAGATTCCTTCTATAATCAACAACACACACTATAAGTAATATCATTTCCCAACTTATCGGGCTTATTGATTTATCGAACTAAATCTCACCCTTTGATAAGTTAAAGAAATAAATACTAAATATATGTACTTGTTATTATATTAGGATTAAGAGCACACACTTCTATAATAACTAAGGTCTTGTTCTTTTATTAAGTCAGTATAAAAAGAATTTATCTTAAATGGTCCAGCTAAATACACTCAGAGTGTACTAGTTTAATTTTATAGTTAAGATAAACTAATACCAAATTACACTACGACTATTCCGATAATTTGTTCCTATCCATCTTAGTCGTGAACTACTGTTTATAATTTATAAAGAACCGATAACATGATCATCTGTGTGTGACATCACACACCATGTTATCTACAATATAAATTAATTGAACAACTACACTTAGCATATAAATGTAGACATTTTTGACCAATGTGATTCTTTATTTCAATGTTTACAAAAGCTAGGCTTTTAGTATACACTCTAACAATAGTAACCCTAGGTTTAACCAAAAAGAACAATCGAATCACAAGATCGAAAAACAAAAGAAACACAAATCAAAAAACCTAGAAACACTAGCCTCTTGTATTTGGTATTTCAAGATCTAAACAAAAAGGATAAACTAGTTATGATGCGGAAACTAAGAATTAGTTATACCTTTTGTAGCTTATAGACCTCACGAACTTCAATCGTATTCCTCTTCTTATCTCGGATGTCGTGTGGGCGACGATCTACCGAGACGAGAATCCACCCAATCTTCATTCTTCTCCAAGCAAGTTTTGGCCAATCAACAAACTCCTTGAGCTGAAGAACTTCAGCCACCAACCAACCTCCAAGGGATGCTAAGAAACAAAGCCTCCTATCTCTCCTTCTTCCTCTAGCAAAATCTGGCCACCACCAAGCTTCTTGAGATGAAGATGTCGCCGGCCAACCAAGGAAGAAGAATAGGAGAAAAGGAGGAAGAGAAGGGTCGGCCACAACACCAAGGAATAGAAGAGAAAAATACTAGATTATATGTTATGAGGTGAGGTACCTCTCCCATCTCTTTTATATTCCTTGTGTTCGTGCAACAGGGTCGGCAAGAGGGGAGTGAATTTCCTGCAAAATTAAAGTATACCCTCCTTAAGACTTTCAATTTAAAATAGATAGCAATAATAATAAAATAAAATATTAGAAAAGACCAGAAGTTGACTTGGGTACAACCAAGACGGTTGTTAGTCCAAGGCGATGAAAAGTGCATTAACAATCTCTTTCTCTGAAGACGGAGAAGCCTTTTACACACTAAGAAGCTTAGAACTATTGCTAGAAATGAATACAAAGTTGATTTCTTGAATGAATACTATTTCCTACCTCTAGCGGTCATTTTATAGCTCCCGGAAATCTTATCTTGAAGGTCCAAGGTGCCTCCAACGAGTGGATGGATAAAACTTTATCCATTGCGTAAACGGTCGTCTTTGACCTGTTTGTGGTGCCTCCATTGATCAATGAAGGCGCCTCGGGCTTTACTTCTAGCTCACTTTCTCCTTTGTTTTGACTTCCAAAGCTCCATGCGTTTGGGTGATTCCGGCCAACAGAATTATGGTTCACCCGAACCCAATTTCAGGCCTTCTCCTCGAGCAGTCTTCCATCTCGGCTTTACGTCCCTCGAATGTCGCGCACATTCTTCTCACCCACTGGTGTACTCTTCCGCAGCTCTCTCATCCTTCGGATGCACCGAGCCTGTTGGCTCCCTTCCTGTGCTGTCCTTCTCGCTAGCTGCGTCTTCCACTCACTTCCTGCGCTCCTAAGCTCCTGCACACTTAGACACAGGGATCAAAAACAAACAGGACCTAACTAACTTAGTTGATCACATCAAAATAATCACGGGCCGGGGTCCAACAATCTCCCCCTTTTTGATGTGCATCAACCTAAGTTCAAGTTAGGGAAAAAACAAACAAATAATAATTTTAAGAAAATTACTAAACTAACATTTTAAGCACAAAAATTGCAATAATAGAATTTGCATAAGTTAGAAAAATTAAAAATTTTAATTTTCCTAACTCCCCCTAAACTTGTTTCCTAACTCTCCCCCTTTGATCACAGCAAAAACAGGGTAAAAAAAATTTTCTAAGTCATTTCAAAAATGATTTTCCAAGTAAAAATTTCAAGTTAAATAAAATTTTTTCTTACGCCAAAAAAAAAAATTCTAAGTCAAAATTTTATGAAAAAAAATATTTTTGAAGAATTTCCAAGGAAATGTTTAAAAACTTTTCAAAGTCATTTTAATGCTTTTATCAGAAAGTTAATTAAACATTTTGTTTCGATGTTTCGACTTCCAAGTCATGGTGAGGCATAAGTCCTTCTTGGTTATTGGAACAATAATCACTTCCTTAGACAAAGCCTTATAAAGAAACTCACTGTTTAATTTTCTTCTCTGAAAGCGCTAAGTTAAAGAGATTTTAATCCAGTAAAGATTTTAGAACCCAGTATAGATTTCTTGCTACAAGGTTGGTTAAAAACTTAGGGGGTACATATCCCTTAGGTATTCTTCTAAGTTGACCATGATGTTTTCTTATATACTAATTTAATTTTCCATTGACCTTTATTTTTGATTTTTAAAAAATATTAGTTTTTAAACATGCATCAGATTTTAAATTTTCAATTTAGAGTTTCAATTCATCATTTTCAGATTTCATATTAACTAACATTTTATTTAAATTAGCAATTTCTTTTTCTGATTCAGCTAAGTCTTTAGAAAGAGCTTTAATAAATTGAAATGACTATTTAGGGTTTAGAGCATGTACCTTACTTACCTTACTTTGTGATGCTCCCCTTCATCATAGCTTTCCACTTCTGATGTTTATCCCCCTTCATCTATGCTCATTTCTGAACTTGACTCTTCTTCTAGCTGGTGGTTCGCCATCAGCGGTAGTCCCGAGAAGGCTTCGATTTCAGATTCGGAGGATGTTGAATCGTCCCACGTGACCTTCAAGATTTTGTGCTTGTTGGAATTTGACTTGTACTTTACCTTCTCCTTGTCTTTTTTCTTTTGCTTTATTTTTGGGCAGTCATCCTTGATATACCCTTCTTTGTTGCAAATGTAGCACCGGACCGTTCTTCTATTGCGCTAATGCTTTCTTGACTGTGATAAAAAATTATTAGTTTTAAGAAATTTATTGAAACGTCTTACCAGTAGCGCCACTTCGGCTTCGTCGATCGACGCTTCGGAGTCGAGATCGTCCTTTTCGGCTTATAGGGCAATGTTGAGGTTCGAATTCTCTACTTGTTTAGGCTCTGTAAGTCAAGACTCGTGAAGTTTGAAGGTAGAAAATAAACTTTCTAAATTACTTACCTCAAAGTCCTTAGAGATGTAGTAAGCATCTACTAAGGACGCTCATTCAGGAGTTCTGGGGAAGGTGTTGAGCGCGTATCGGATTGAGTCTCGGTTCGTTATCTTCTCTCTAAGGTTGTTGAGTTGAGTTATCATCTACTTGATCCTTGCTTGGAGTTGCGCTACCTTCTCGCCGGTGTTCATCCGGAGATTCATCAGCTGAGTCCGAAGGATGTCCCACCTTGCCAATTTTGCTTCTAGGGTACCTTCGTGATGCTCTAGGAATTTTTCCCAGAGGTCTTTCACGGAGTCGTAGCTTCCGATCCAACTTAACTCTTGGGGCGGCAGAACACTGAGCAGGTGAAATTCCACCTTTCCATTTGCGACGAAATCTGCTTGCTCCTTCTTCGTCCAATGGTACTCTTCCTTATCTTTTGGAGCTGCAAAACCATATTTCATAGTAATAAGAATATCGAAATCTATTTTAAAAATACCTCCATTTTTCGCTTCCATGTAGCGAAGTCTCCGTCGAACTTCGGGGGATGAATATTCATGTCGGCCATCGTCTTGATCTTTGTGCTTTAATCAGCGGTTAGTCCTTCTGAGGCGATCGGGCTTTGATACCAATTGTTGATGCAGCGGGGCCGGCAAGAGGGGGTTAATTGCCTGTAAAATAAAAGTATACCCTCCTCAAGACTTTCAACTCAAAATAGATAGCAATAATAATAAAATAATAAAACAAAAGAATTAGAGAAGACCAGAAGTTGACTTGGTTACAACCAAGACGGTTGTTAATCCAAGGCGATGAAAAGCGCACTAACGATCTCCTTCTTTGAAGGCGGAGAAGCCTTTTACACACTTAGAAGCTCAGAACTATTGCTAGAAATGAATACAGAGTTGATTGCTTGAATGAATACTATTTCCTAGCTCCAGGGGCCATTTTATAGCTCTTGGAAATCTTATCTCGAAGGTCTAAGGCGCCTCCAATAGAGGTCCAAGGTGCCTCCAACGAGTGGATGGATAAAACTTTATCCATTGCGCAAACGGTCGTCTTTGACATATCTGAGGCACCTCCATTGATCAATGAGGGTGCCTTCAAGGTGAAGGCGCCTCCATTGATCAATGAAGGCGCCTCGGGCTTTACTTCCAGCTCACTTTCTCCTTTGTTTTGATTTCCAAAGCTCCATGCATTTGGGTGATTCTGGCCAACTGAAATAGTGTTCACCCGAACCCAATTTCCGGCCTTCTCCTCGAGCAGTCTTTCATCCCGTCTTTACGTCCCTCGAACGTCGCGCACATTCTTCTAGCCCATCGGTGTACTCTTCCGTAGCTCTCTTGTCTTTCAGACGCACCGAGCCAGTCGACTCCCTTTCCGTGTCGTCCTTCTCGCTAGCTGCGTCTTCCCCTCGACTTCCTGCGCTCCTAAGCTCCTGCACACTTAGACACAAGGATAAAAAATAAATAGGACCTAACTAACTTAGTTGATCACATCAAAACAACCACGGGGTCCAACACCTTGGTCTTGGCAAATAAGGAAAGTTTTATAAATTAAATTTCCTTATATTCCTTGATAATGTTTAAGAAGGAAAATTTATTTAAAATTTCCCTATAAACTTCTTAATGGTCGGCCGCCTTATTCCATCTAAACAAGGAAAGTTTTAATCACAAAATTAAAACTTCCTAATTTGTTTCCGGAAATTTAATATAAAAATTTCTCTTTAACAAATTCCCTTCATGGTTGGTTATAAAAGGAAACTTTTATAAATTAAAATATCTCTATTAAAACATGTGGATGATTACAAAAAGGAAAGTTTTCTCCACAATTAAAATCTTACTTTTAACTACAAATAAGGAAAAATATCAAACATTTCTCTTAATCCTTTGTAAAAAGCTATAAAAGGAAGGATTTATAATTTTTAAAACTCTCTTTTAAAACCATGAGGATGGTTACGAAAAAGAAAAGTTTTATCAAATATTAAAATATTCCTTTTAACTACAAATAAGGAAAGATATCAAACCTTTCTCTTAATCCTTTGTAGAAAGCTATAAAGGAAAGATTTAAATTTTAAACTCTCTTTTAAAACCATGACTTCCACATAAGAAAAGATTTTAAAAAATAAAATCCTTTTATTTTAATTTGACTAGCCACCTAAGCTTGGGTTTAAGCTAGGGCCGGCCACCTTTTGAAACCAACTCACCCTGGTTTGATCGTCCCTATCTTGGGCTCCAAGCTAGGCTTGGCCGTCCACCTCAAGGTGGGTAAGAAGGTGGGTATGGGTGGGTATAATACTTTATAAATAAGGGGCTACGACAGGGACCGAGAGGAGGAATTAGTTGTGGTCTCCCGATGAACTTGAGCTTCCCGTGTTCGCCTCGAAGACCCAACTCGAGTTCATCAATAATAACTCATACCACTAAAGAGTTATTATTGAACTACTGCACCAATCCCATATTACTATATGGGCTCCTTCTTATCATGAGTGTGTTAATCTCCCTGTGTTTAAGATATCGAATGTCCACTAATTAAATGAGTTACTGACAACTCGCTTAATTAATATCTAAGTCCAAGAGTAGTACCACTCAACCTTATTGTCATGTCGGACTAAGTGTACATGCAGGGTTTAATATGACAATTCTTATGAGCTCCTCTTGGGGACATTATCAACCTAGATTAGTTGGACACAGTTTCATTCTATAATCAACAACACACCATATAAATAATATCATTTCCCAACTTATCGGGCCTATTGATTTATCGAACTAAATCGCACCCTTTGATAAATTAAAGAAATGAATATTAAGTATATGTGCTTATTATTATATCATGATTAAGAGCACACACTACCATAATAACAAAGGTCTTGTTCTTTTATTCGATCAGAATAAAAAGAACTTACCTTAAATGGTCCTGCTCAATACATTATGAGTGTACTAGTGCAATTTTATAGTCAAGATAAACTAATATCAAATTACACTACAACTATTCCAATGGTTTGTTCCTATCTATCTTAGTTGTGTGCAACTGTTTATAATTTATAAAGAACTGATAACATGATCTTCTGTGTGTGACACCACACACCATATTTTCTATAATATAAATTAATTGAACAACTACACTTAGCATATAAATATAGACATTTAACCAATGTGATTCTTTATAAATGTTTACAAAAGCTAGTCTTTTAGTATACTCTCTAACAATTTTCCACTTATACTAAAAGACTATGATACCATATACCCTTCCATACATCTGATTCCCAACCCCTCAATATGCCCGTGAAAATGTAAAATACCGGAAAATAGGTGAATATTAATAAGAGAATTTTTCGGAATTTTTGGAAATTTTTCGGGAATTTTTTGGAGCTCGTATGGACGAGTTAACGGGGACAAGAACGGGACCCGGAAAAGCCTGTTTAGGCTACCCTATTTAAGTGAGGAAATGTTTATATTTCCTTTTCCTTTTATATTTCTTTTGCTTTATTCCTTTATTTGTTTTCTTCTTCTCTTCTTCGCCGAAAGTCCTCGTGTGCTCGATTCTCCTCCGAGCCCTAACCGGCGCCTCTTCCCTTTTTCTTTTCTTTCCCTCGCGCCCGATCACTTCCCATTTCTTCTCCTCACTTTCTCTAGTTGCCTCCGCCCGATTCTTCCCCTCATCATCTTCTTCATCGCGCCGCCGCTCGACGCCGCAACCCTGCTTCCTCCTCCCTGGGTTCATGATATCGTCGGCTGTCTCCTCTGTGCCGGTCACCGGTTCGACCCAGTGCCGCTGTGGCCGCTGTCGCCTCTGCCCTAGCGCCGGTCCTTCTTTCCTCTTCCTCCATCATTTTTGCCCTAGCCGACGCCACCACAGCAACTCACGGGCGAGCCCTAGCGCCGGCTCCTCCTTTTTCACAGAGAGGTCGTAGCGTGGAGGACAGGTGGTGCGACATTCTAGCCGTAATTAGACTGAAGGTGATTGGAGAGGCCGCCCAGTGCCCTAGTTTCCCTTGCCACAGCAAGGCCATCGTCCAGTTACTGTCGCTGTTGATCAGTGCTGTCATCGTAAGGAGAAGGGGCATCGCTTAAGGGATTAGGCCAGCCTTCCCTTTTCTGTGGAGTCGGGAAGAATTTGCAGATCTCACACAAGAGGAGTCCACGATCTCTTCCTCTTCACTGTCGGAGTCAGGGTAAAACTTCGATTTAATCTGTAAAATACCGAAAAAAAATGGCGAATAATGATAAGGGAATTTTCTGAAATTTTTAGAAATTTTTCAGGAATTTTTTGGAACTCATATGGACGAGTTAACGGGGATAAAAATGGGGCCGGGAAAGCCTGTTTAGGTTACCCAATTTAAGCGAGAAAAAGTTGAATTTATTTATTCATTTCTTTTTCTTTCTTTGTTTTCACCGAAACCATGTCGTGCCCTAACTTCCTTCTCCACTCGATCCTTTTCCCTCTTTGCGCCGATCCCTTCCTTCTTCCCCCACATCCGATCATCTCCCCCAACCGGCGCCGCTTCGCACTTCCTCTCCCACGCGACCAAAGCCTCGACAAAAGCAGGAAATTGGGCAGATCTCCTTCCCCCTCACTCCTCTTCAACGCCGACGCTCCTCTTCTCCCCGACCTGGCGCCGATCGCCACCTTGTCGCTGGGCGCCACCTCCCCTCTGCCTAGCACTGGGGCCCTAGTCGTCTCCACCGTCGCCTGCTCCGGTTGAGTCACCGCCGGTTGAGGTAGGGTTGTCGATTTCCTCCCGTGCCCTAGATTTTCCCTTTCTTGCGCATCCTCACTTTGATCTGCTTGTTGCCATTGTTGGATTACCACTTTTGACCACAGGTACCAAAGGGGCTCTCGGCAGCCATGCTTTTGATAGTGCCATAGAGTTGTTCGAGTCGACTCTTTCTGATCTAGCACTAGATCACTGCGTGTTGTGTCTTCGGTGTCCTAGCATCGACAAAATTCAAGCATGTGAAATTGGGGTAAGTTGTGCTATGGATTTGTCATCTTTAGTATTGGTTTGGATTTAGTTGTTGTGGTTAATTATGTTTATTTCAAATCCTAATTGGAAGGAATTAGTAGTTAAGAAACGATTGAGGAGCTAGATGATCCAATTAGGGTTTATAATTGGATCTAGATTTATGTTAGCTTCTCGAGGATTTGATTTAGCTAATTTATTTATTTGTAATTAGCTAAATCTGGATATCATGTATCACAGGACTTTGATACGAGATGAGCATTTCGATGTTTGATTTGACTGATTGGACCTTCTTTTTTAGGCGGGTACCTCTTGACTTATCTTTTATGATATCGTCATTTGGATATGCATAGTACTTTATACCTTCAAGCAATGAACATGTTTGTCTTTGGTATGCCACTGTTTGATATCCATAGCAGGTTAGGTTTGTCGCTTGTTATGTATCCGTGCTTATATCTCGTGATTTATTGCCATGAGTATCTTAGTTTCGAGAGTGACATACCATGCTTTACTGAGGTTAGGATTAGATTCTGGATTTTTGTTTCTGGCATGTGTATCCAAATTATCTGATACTTAGGTTTTTATGCCATGCCTGGATTGTGTATTTCTATTGGTATATCATATATGATTCGTGTACCTAAACCTTGTGGCTTTGATCTGTGCATATTGTTGGTACATATGCTATGGAAGGGGGATATGTTTAGGATCTAGGTTGTTATACCCTAGAGGACCTGTATACTCTAGATCCGTGGATTGACCTACTGATACTGTGGTACCCATATTATGTATATATGGATTTTTCTATGCTGATCAGGATATTCCATACATACTATGTTCAGGACATAGGTTTTTTATATTCTATCTGCCCTGTGTACTCTAGATTTTGGTATGTGACCATCGCTTTTACAGTACCCATTTTGTATATATGGATATGGTTATGTTGATCAGTTTTTGCTATGCATAGTGACATGCATCATGATTGCATGTTGTGCGATTGTCGGCTCCACTATGGTTGAGCCCATCGCCAGTTACATATACTGCACACACCCCCACTCATGGTTTAGTGGTATATCAGGCAGGTGTGTGGCGGTTCTGCTGTTTGGCTCCGTTGGTCATATGACTCAGCGTGGTAGCCGGCAGTCAGTTCCGCTCTGTTTGGCTCCGCTGGCATTTAGTGTAGCAGCGTGGTAGCCGACAGATGGTGGACTCTGTTTGGCTCCGTTGGTCAGGTGACTCAGCGTGGTAGCCGGCAGAGATATCCTCCCCGTCATCGTGTACCGGGAGATGAGAGCATTGAGCTCCCCCATTTATGATTTGGGGTCAGAGGACAGGAGTACTCCGACAGCATTCCGTCCACTCGGTCACTGTTCAGGAGCAGTGATGTTAGAGTGCACGGTCATCACATGCATTGATTGCTTTTATTTGTTTGTGTTTGCTGCACTTATATGCTGCATTTTGGTGGATGCATTTGTTTGACATGCATACAGGAGACATACTGCGTATCGGTTTGATGACCCTTTAGTTCAGGATAGGAGTTCCTGGTGAGTACAACTTCCTTGGTTACTTTTCAGTTTTGTATATTTCCTATATATTATTCGGAAGCTGTATTCCATGTTTATTGCTGTTAGATATATCTTACTAGGCATGTCTACTGGTATTCGCTGAGTTGTTGAACTCACCCCCGTGGACACTATCTTTTCAGGTACCAGGTTATTTATGGTGTCGCTTGGAGCATCCTGTTTGCTGGTCCCCGCGTCACATCAGAAGACATATCGCTGCCTTTCTGTTGTTTTATCTTGGTATATGAAATTTCTGTATTTCGATTTGTGTTCTGATTTTGTTTCCGGGTGTTATGTTGTTGGTTGTGTAAGCCTAGCCGGCTAGCAGTTTTGTGTTTGGTTGTATTTGGTTTCTGTCAGTTTTTTTGTTGTGTTTTGGTTTTGGTACAGCCGAGTGGGCTGCTTTACTTTTAACTGCGTGGTTGTGTCAGCCAGAGGCTGAATTTGATATTAACTGCGTGGTGGTTGTTTTCTTTTATTGTTATGATTCCAGCCGCATGTGGCTGAGGTATATTATGCCTGTAGAAGTGCTTCAGATTGTCACCCGTACAGGGGAGGTGCTGCCGAAATTTCTTCAGACAGAGACTCCCTCGAGGCGTGACATAATCTCTTGTTGTCTGATCCTTGTAGCTCCGACTAGAATACTTGTAGGTGTTGGTGATACGGACAGAACCAGAGATCAATGAAAGGTAATGTTCTTGTTTAACGTTTGTGGATTTAGGTCTTGATGTGGATAAGTTAATCGATGATCAGTTAAGGTTGATCGATAATTAGGGTTCATGATTTAATAGGAATTTGATTTAGCTACTGAATACATATAGTAATTAGCTAAATCCGGATATGTTTGATACCACAGGATTTTGACGCGAGACGAGTATCTCAATTATTGGATTGGACCATTTCTTATCGGAGGCGGGTACTTTTGACTTATTGTCTTTGATATGCTTAGTAATGAAATTAACAATTTGCATTAATTGTGTTTTCTCATTTGTTCGGTTAATCACTGCCCGATACATGTTGCCTGCTTGATTGATTGTTTGTTTGCATCTCGTATTGATACCTATCTGATTTCACATGCTCATGGGTAGTGATATAACCATGTTTTACCATGTCAGGACCTAGGTTTGATACCTTAATTGATCAGTATACCTTGATATGATTTATTTACTTTGGTGCACATTATCATATGTCCAGAGATTGATTTAGCATATTACCATGCTTAGTGACATGCACCATTTGCATGATTGCATGCTGTGTGAGAGATTGCTCCATTATTGTCGAGCACTTTGCCAGTTTTCATCACTGTTCGGTGCTCCGTTGTGACGCTCATGGGTAGCGTGACACAGCGTGGTAGCACGTCAGTTTGACTCTTTCGGTGCTCCGTTGATCCGCTCATGGGTAGTGTGACGCAGCGTGTAGCACGTTAGAGATTCCTCCCCGTCATAGTGTACCGGGAGATGAGAGCATTGCGCTCCCCCATTTATGATTTGGGGTAGGAGTACGTGTGTACTCCGACAGCATCCCGTCCACTCGGTCACTCATCAGGGGTAGTGATGCAGAGTGCACGGTTGTCACAGCCCTACCCACTTGGTCCCACTTTTGTTGTGAGTTGGCTGACTGGCGTCAGGGGTGACCATGACATTGGCATCATATGCATGATGCATTTATTGTTTGTGATTGTGTTTGCTGCATTTATATGCTGCATATTGTTTGGATACCTATGTTTGACATGCATACAGGTCTTCTATACCTTTCGGACTGTTTGTCCTTATACCAGGTCCTGGTTAGTACAAATTCTCTCCTGTCTACTTCGGTTTGTATTTATCTTTATTTTTATCAGGAGACTGTACGCATGATTAGTGCTAGGTGTTATTTCTTTACTTTGCATATCAATTGTACCTGCTGAGTGTTGGACTCACCCCGCCTCCATTGTTGATATTTTTCAGGTTGATGCTGTCCGGAGGGAGTGCCAGTCGCTAGTCCTCACTGCACGTAGTGCTAGATCCCTGCAGACCTCGAGGATTTATTTACCAATTGGTTTGGTTTTTATTTGCTTATGTGTGTACTTGGTTATTTGGATATTTAGACATCGTGTGTTTTTCTTTTGATAATGATGGATGTTCTATTCGATATGTTTTTACTACATGCCTGCCTGGACGGCAGAAGAGGTGAGTTTCGTCGGATTTGAGTTTTACGAGTGTAGTGGAGTAGGGTGGATTTCGAGTCAGTGTAGTATTGTGATATTACTATTATTAACTGCGTGGTTGTGACAGCCAGAGGCTGAATATCTATATAAACTGCGTGGTGATTGATTTTATTTATTGTTATTATTCCAGCCGCCTGTGGCTGAGGTATATGAGGATGTAGAAAAGTTTCAGATTGTCCACCGTACAGGGGAGATGCTGCCGAAATTTTCTCGGACAGGGACTCCTCTGGGGCGTGACAATTTAGTGGTATCAGAGCCAAGTTTTACGATCGTTGTCTTTGTATTTTTGATATTTGAGATAACCTGATACCAATTTATTTGGTATCAGAGCGCCAAAGTTTGGCGATACTTGGTTGGTTTCCGTGTGTTGGATTTCGAGATTTATCTGATACCAATTTATTAGTATCAAAGCAGGTTATGGACACCTGCTTTTGGTGTTCTGGATTTTTGGATGTCTATTTCGGTTTGTACGGATTTCCGTTATGGTTATGTTTCGGACTTCCGTTTCGGATTTATATGGATTTCCGGCGATTTTCTCGTTCGGAATTTTGGGGTCAGAAGTTGGGGACTGGACAGCGATGGAACATCTCCAGACGGCAAATAGGTATGATGTTTATTTTATGATAGTTAGGACATCTATTAGCACTTTATCTTTATTACCTGTCTGGTTGTTGTAGCCATATTACATGCGATGGGTTAGCCACTGATCTTGGTCGACCCTAATAGAGATCAAGGATTATAGTGTCTGGTGATTTTATATATCTTACCATCAGTAGTTTTAGTTTCTGTTACTACTAGTAGGAGTTGGAGGCACATACCAACCTCTGATATTGTTTGATGGGTAGTGGATGATACCTATATATTCCTGTTGACTTAGCTAGTAGAGTTTTTATACTCATATCTTTTGGATATTAGAGTACCCGATACGATGAAAATTGGTCATTGGGGAGTTATCATGTTTGATCATTGTTGAGAAAGGTTTGAGGTTGAGGGATATTGGGAGATCAGATATTGTGATGTGTTGATTTTTAATGAATTATGAGAGTAAATGTTATGTGGATAACTGTTTTGATGATCTATTATTTGGGTTGTTGTTGATGGTGACATAGTGAGTGTCATGTATGATATTCACAGGTTTGATGTTTATAGTTGGTGATCAGATTATAAATCGGGTGTTAGAGAGTTTATGGTTTAGAGTGCCTATGAGATTTTTATAAATCTGGTTAGTTGTGGTTAGTTAACAGGATGATAAAATTGATGTTTACTTCCTCTGATATTGGACTATGTTGATAAATAATGATTTGATGTTTTGAATGTTAACTTGCTCTCATGGGGAGTAGAGCCTTATTCATCTGATATTTTTGAGGATAAAAAATGAGAGTGTTTTGGTGTTCTTGAATTCTGACTTTATCTTTTGGGTCGTATACCTTTATACATATGATTATTGTGGGTTTCTAGTAGATTATACCCGAGTGGTTAGACATACATGTCTGATTGTTTATTGGAGGTATTTGTCAATTAAAAACTATGTTGTGGAATGTGCACATATGTTTGAGTGTTTTATTGGATGTATCTTATCGATCTAATCTGAGTTGTGATATGTGCAGATGTGTTGGGTGTAATATTTGAGGTATCTTGTTCATTATATGATTGTTTTGAGAGTATACTTGTGTCGATTATGGTTTGTTGGAAGTATTATGTTGATTATACGCTTGGCATAGGTGTATATAGGTCATGTGAGTGTTGTTTGAGGTGTTTTGTCGATTATACCTATGTTGGTATATGCACACGGGTTCGGTGTGCATTGTTGGAGGTATCACGATGATTTATACCTATGTTGTGAGTATGTTTGGTGTTACTAATTGGAGGATTATGTCGATCATACATATGTTGTGTGTGCATCTGTGACAGATGTATAGTGGGTAGCATCATGATGATTCTACCTATGTTAAATGTAGGATGTGGAGTGTCTACATTACATCATTTGTTGGATTAACTCATCAACTAATTCTCCTATCAGTGGATGACCCACTAGGATGCTGATAGAGTTGATGATGGATTTGATTAGTTTACTAGGTTGTTATAGCCTAGGCTAACCACAGTGATTTGTGGTAGAGAGATCTTGTACATTCTCTAGCTGGATAGTTAGGTTTCTTGGGGTACTTATGTATTATTTTGTGGTGGAGAGTTGCTCCCACATATTACGGATTGCTTGTAGCGAAGCATTGCCCCTATATTTATTGCGATACATATTTCAGATTATTTGTAGTGGAGTGTTACTCCTACATATTGAGGATTTCTGTGGTAGAGCGTTGCTCCCACATATGTGGTATTTTCTGTGATGGAGCGTTGCTCTCACACTGGAGGATCTATGCTTAGATGTTTTATATCGTTGGTGATCATTTTCAGACTTATTGTCAGGGATCTTATGGTTAGAAATGTCTGTGATATGGACATTATGGGTCATGATTTTACCACTAGGGTTTGGGAAACCTTAGATGTTTTCAGAGACTTGATGATTTTGGTATTCCCAGGATGTTTGGATCGGTTTCCATTGTCTTTATTGACGGTGTTGTGATCTATTTCGGATCCACGGTGAGTTACGCACTTCATCTTTGTATAGTTCTAGAGACGCTTCGATGGAAACGTCTAGATGTGAAGATCAGTAGTGCGTATTTTGGTTGTCTTCTGTGAGATGTTTGAGACACACGGACATCAGTAGGAGTATACCGTGGTTCCACAGGAGATCGAGATTGTTACCGTTGGGAGTAGACGGAGTCTATAGAAGAGGCTCGCAACTTCCCTTGTTTGGCTCGATATTTCCGGAGATACGTTGAGGGTTTCTCTCGGATAGCTATGTCACTGACACGCCTGACCTGAAAAGGCGTGAAGTTCACTTGGACTAAGGATGACAAGACCAGCTTCTAGGAGCTGAAGCGGAGATTAGTGTCGGCTCCGATTTTGGTTTTACCTTCTAGAGAGGACGGATATGTCCTCTACACCGACGCATCTATTCAGGGTTGAGTGCTGTTCTGATGCAGCACGATATGGTAGTCTCCTATGCTTCTCGTCGATTAAAGGAACATGAGAAGAACTATCCTGTACATGATCTGGAGCAAGTCGCCATTATTTTTGTCATGAAGATTTGGCGACATTATTTATATGGCGTTACATTTGAGATTCTCACTGACCCTAAGAGTCTCAAATATCTGTTTACTTAGAAGGAGCTTAATCTCCGACAGAGGAGATGGATGGAGTTCCTAAAGGATTTTGATTGTACCATTAGCTATCACCCGGGGAGAGCTAATGTGGTTGCCGATACGCTTAGCAGGAAGTCCGGAGGGACTTTAGCTTGCCACCGAGTTGTAGTCACGGACTTGATTCAGGGTTTCTCTGAGTAAGATCTTGAGGAGCAGGGACCGACAGAGCAGGGTATTCTGGTTACCATGGTTGCTCAGTCGTCGATCAGGACGAAGATCCGAGAGGCCCAGGCCAGTGATCAGCATTTGCAGTTTATTGGCAGTCAGATAGCTTCTGGGCAGCAGATCGAGTTTACACGCGACGAGGAGGGTATTATATACTTCCGAGACAGATTATGCGTACCTCAGTCTCACCCGATCTTACAGGAGCTACTACAGGAGGCACACCGTTCTCGATTTGCGATTCATCCAGGCGGGACCCGTATGTATCGAGACTTGAGGTGTTCCTACTGGTGGAACGGCATGAAGAAAGACATCGCGGATTTTGTAGCTAGATGTCTTGTCTGTCAGCAGGTGAAGGCTGAACACCAGAGACCTGCAGGATTACTTCAGCGGATTCCTATTCCTGAGTGGAAGTGGGATCACATTACCATGGACTTTGTGGTAGGTTTGCCGAGGACACGACGATGCCATGACGCGATTTGGGTAATCATTGACCGATTAACCAAATCCGCGCACTCGTTAGCGATCCGGAAGACTGATTTCCTGGATCGATTGGTAGATCTGTTTTGCCGGGAGATCATCATATCACGTGGTGGTTCGTTGACTATTATTTCAGATAGAGACCCCCAGTTCACGTCTCGTTTCTGGCAGAGTCTGCAGCAGGCCTTGAGCACCCCGCTCCGATTCAGTACAGCTTTCCATCCTCAGACAGATAGATAGTCAGAGCGGACCATTTAGACTCTAGAGGACTTGTTGAGACCTTGTGTATTGGATTTTGGAGGCAGTTGGGAGGACTATTTGCCATTGGTAGAGTTCGCTTACAACAACGGCTTTCATTCGGTTATCCAGATGACACTGTTTTGAAGTGTTGTATGGTAGGCCTTGTCGGACACCCACCCTCTGGGATGAGGTTGGGGAGGCCCAGTTGTTGGGACCTCATAGAGCTCAGCATGAGGCAGAGTTGGTCCGTACTATCAGACAGAGGATGTCAGAGGGATAAGACTGCCAGAAGAGTTATGCTGACCGGAGTCGGAGACTCTTAGAGTTAGTTCTCTATTTGCGACCATGTATTTCTGCGAGTTTCACCCGCGAAAGGGGTGAAGAGATTTGGCTTCAAAGGTAAGCTAGCTCCACGATACATTGAACCTTTCTAGATCTCGGAAAGGATTGGAACGGTAGCTTACCGATTGGCACTACCACCGTCCTTGGCAGGAGTGCACGATGTATTCCACGTATCTATGCTGAGGAGATACGTACCCAAACCGATACATGTGCTGACAGATATCTCAGTTTCAGTACAGCCGGGCGTCACTTATGAGGAGATTCCGATACAGATTTTAGACCGGAAGGAGAGTCAGTTGTGGAACAAGACTATCCGGCTTGTTAAAGTCGGATGGTAGCATTATTCGGACGAGGAGGCTACTTGGGAGCTCGAAGATACTATCCGAGCTCGATATCCCCATCTTTTCACTTGAGGTATGTGATTTGTTTACCGTTCAGCATTTATGCTTTATATCTGTTGTTGGTACTTCCTGATGGTAGATAATGAAATTTGGGGACCAAATTTTTATTAGTGGGGGAGAATGTAAAATACCGGAAAATAGGTGAATATTAATAAGGAAATTTTTCGGAATTTTTGGAAATTTTTCGGGAATTTTTCGGAGCTCGTATGGACGAGTTAACGGGGACAAGAACGGGACCCGGAAAAGCCTGTTTAGGCTACCCTATTTAAGTGAAGAAATGTTTATATTTCCTTTTCCTTTTATATTTCTTTTGCTTTATTCCTTTATTTGTTTTCTTCTTCTCTTCTTCGCCGAAAGTCCTCGTGTGCTCGATTCTCCTCCGAGCCCTAACCGGCGCCTCTTCCCTTTTTCTTTTCATTCCCTCGCGGCCGATCACTTCCCATTTCTTCTCCTCACTTTCTCTAGTTGCCTCCGCCCGATTCTTCCCCTCATCATCTTCTTCATCACGCTGCCGCTCGACGCCGCAACCCTGCTTCCTCCTCCCTGGGTTCGTGATATCGCCGGCTGTCTCCTCTGTGCCGGTCACCGGTTCGACCCAGTGCCGCTGTGGCCGCTGTCGCCTCTGCCCTAGCGCCGGTCCTTCTTTCCTCTTCCTCCATCATTTTTGCCCTAGCCGACGCCACCACAGCAACTCACGGGCGAGCCCTAGCGCCGGCTGCCCTTTTTTCACAGAGAGGTCGTAGCGTGGAGGACAGGTGGTGCGACATTCTAGCCGTAATTAGACTGAAGGTGATTGGAGTGGCCGCCCAGTGCCCTAGTTTCCCTTGCCATAGCAAGGCCATCGTCCAGTTACTGTCGCTGTTGATCAGTGCTGTCATCGTAAGGAGAAGGGGCATCGCTTAAGGGATTAGGCCAACCTTCCCTTTTCTGTGGAGTCGGGAAGAATTTGCATATCTCACACAAGAGGAGTCCACGATCTCTTCCTCTTCACTGTCGGAGTCAGGGTAAAACTTCGATTTAATCTCTTGTTGTCTGATCCTTGTAGCTCCGACTAGAATACTTGTGATGGTTGGAATACTTGTAGGTGTTGGTGATACGGACAGAACCAGAGATCAATGAAAGGTAATGTTCTTGTTTAACTGTAACGACCTGACTCCTGGGTACTAAGCTGTGAGCCGGATCGCTACCTTAACTACTGAAACTACTGTGTACTGTGCGGAAGCTGGGTAAAATAAAATTTTACTAAACTATTGTAGTTGCCTCTGTTAACTCTGTGAGAGTGAGATTTCATATCCAACTACCTTCTGGATATTCATAGCTATACTGGGGAGGTGAAACTGGAGCTTTGGATCGGTCCGTGGAACGATCCACTGGCGCCCACACGAACACTGGCTGGATCGGTCTGTCGACCGATCCAGCTGTTCACTGATCGGTCGGTGAGACCGATCAGTGGCTCACTGATCGGTCGGCCGACCGATCAGTGACTGTTGAATGCGTCCCGAACTCTCTGTTCGCGGAGGGATCGATCGGCTGACCGATCCAGGGGGATACAGTAAGCTACTGGCTGACCGATCCAGGACAAGGAATGGCACTGGATCGGTCTGCTGACCGATCCAGGTTCTGATAATCTGAAACGAAATCAGAATTCCTGATTTCCAGCACTGATTCGTGCCAAAACCTCACACTACCACTATCTAATGCATAATAAACATTCTAGAAACATGTAGTAACAATTCTAAACTTAAGCTAAAGCAAGGTTTACTGGTTCACGGCATTTTAACAACTTAAAGTGCATGAAGGTATGAATTTCTAAAAGTTCTAATTGCTTAAAACATGAAACTAAACCAAATACTAAAAAGTACTAAGGTAAATGCTAAATCCCCAGAGGGTCTTTTATTCCAGTTCCTTCCACACACATCCTCATCTGCATTGACCTCCAGCCTCCACTACTAATCCATTTTCCTTTTTCCTATATCTGCAGTATAAGAAAAATAGTATTTGTAAGCTTTAAGCTTAGTAAGAAACCATCTACCTCACAAAAACATGCAACGATGCATTTCATGACTTTTAAAACATGCTATTTGAAAACTGAACTGAGCATGGCAACATGGCATGGCATACAAAAGCATAAACTGGAACTGAAACATGGCATAGCATATAGATTGAACATGGCATACTTATAAACTAAGCATGAAACTGAACTAGTCATGCATATATCTAAATCTGTACATGAACTCAAATCATATAAATAGAACCTGAACTGAACTGAAAGCTAAATTAGTGTTCTCATCACTGGTTTCAAATTTGAAAACTATACATATAATAGATGAAAAATACTAAACATGCTGCTAGGGCCCTGGCAACTGTACTTACTGTGTGCGCGTCCCTATGAGACCCGGGATTGAAAGTTCCGAATCCAGCAGGGTTACTAGGTTATCTGAACCTAGGGACGACTGTGGGAGTCCAGCCCATGGATATCTGATCCAAGTACAGTGCCAACTGAATTAAAGTAAAATACCGAATACTGTTTTATTTTACTTTGCTGTTCTAGGTTATCTAAACCTAGAGCTTGGTTATCTGAACCTAGAGGCTACTGTGGGAGCCCACCCAATGGATATCTGATCCATATAGCTGTAATAACTGGTAATAAGCTGAATAAAATGTTTCTAATACATTTTACATGCGGTTAGGACGCCTACTGGTGCATCCTTCTGAACTGGGCATTCTACCGAATGCTTGGTGTGCACTAAAAGCACACCCTAAAATTGAAAACTGTAGAACTACTGAACTAACGCCAAAACTAACAAGCGAGAGTAATTATACTGCAGGTGAGGGGTTTCTTACCTCAATCGCAAGGTTTTCTTACGATTCTATCCGCTAGGTTTTCCGGAAAACTGCTCCGTTTGACGAACCGCTTACGTCCTCGCGTTCCTCTCGCAGAGAAGAACCTTTTTCGTGTTGGAGTCATCACTGGAAGATGTTCCCTTGCCCCTTGGCTTGGTGTGCCGTGCGTGAGGAAGAGGAGAAGAAGAGAGGTGCGGCGGTTTTAGGTTTCGGGTGAGGAAAAACTACGGTGAGAAATAATCTAAAACTTCTCACTTAAATCCTTATTTATATTTACTAATTAATTCATCCAAAAATCAATTATAAATATAATTGATTCCCTCTTCTTTCAGCACGGCCCTGCTGGGTTCAACTGGTTACTAGCATTATCCCTTACACCATAGGTCTCGGGTTCGATTCCCGCCTAAGCTATTTTGCGGTTCTAATTATTTTTGCTACTTCCGCTACTCGAAAAAATTCCGGAAAAATATCTAAAAATTCCGGAAAAATCATAGAATAATTCTAACGCAAGTTTGAGAATTTTCGGGCGTTACAATCCCCCATACCTTATAAAAAGTTCATCCCCAAACTTAAAACAATTCTGGGTACTTTTGTCTCATGCTGGTCTCTGTCTCCCAAGTCGCCTCTGCTGCTGTGTGATTTTGCCAGCTGACTTTGACTAATGGTACTTCCTTGTTCCGTAATTTCTTTACTGCTCGGTCTATTATCTGAATAGGCCGACTGTCATAGCTGAGATCATCACGGACCTGTACCAACTGGGGCTCAATCACCTGGGTGACGTCTGGAATATGCTTCTTCAGCATGGAGACATGAAATACGTTGTGGACAGCTGACATCTCCTGAGGTATCTCTAGCTCATATGCTACCTTGCCCACTCTCTTCGTGATAAGGTATGGTCCCACATATCTGGGAGCTAGCTTGCCCTTCTTCCCAAAACGCATGACTCCCTTCATGGGAGCTACCCTGAGGAAAACTGTATCCCCAACTGAAAACTCTAGGGGTCTGCGTCGTGTATCAGCATAGCTCTTCTGACGGCTCTGTGCTGTCTCTGGCGAATCTGCTGTATGGCTGCTGTGGTATCTGCTACTAGATCTGTCTGAAGCTCTAGTTCCTTCTGTTCACCACTCTCATACCAGCAGATTGGTGATCTGCACCTCCGCCCATAGAGTGCCTCATAAGGTGCCATGCCGATAGTGGCCTGATAACTGTTGTTGTATGCAAATTCTGCTAGACTCAGATATTTGCACCAACTTCCCTTGAAATCTAGGGCACAAGCCCGGAGCATATCTTCAAGTACCTGATTTACTCGCTCCGTCTGACCATCTGTCTGAGGATGGAAGGCTGTGCTGAATTTTAACTGGGTGCCCATAGCTGACTGTACACACTTCCAGAAGTGAAGTAAATCTGCTGTCTCTGTCTGATATAATGGTTCGTGGGACTCCATGCAGCCTGACAATCTCCTTGAGATACAACTGAGCTAGCTGCTCCATGGAATAGGATATTCTGATAGCTAAGAAGTGGGCTGATTTAGTCAACCTGTCGACTATTACCCAGATGGCATCAAAACCATTCGTGGTTCTGGGTAATCCCACTATGAAGTCCATAGAGATATCCTCCCACTTCCATTCTGGAATCTGGATCGGCTGCAGAACTCCTCCTGGTCGCTGATGTTCTGCCTTAACCCTCTGACAGGTTAGACAGATGCTGACGTATCTGGCGATATCTCGCTTCATCCCAGGCCACCAAAATCGTTTCTTTAGATCCTGATACATTTTGGTGGAACCAAGATGCATCGCATAGGGAGTCCTGTGAGCCTCGTCTAGAATCTGTTTTCGTAGTTCCTCCTGATCTGGAACACAAAGTCTGTCACCACAGTACACTACCCCACTGGCGGACACTCTGAACTCTCCACTTTCTGCCTCTGCTAACCCTTGCTTGATTTTCTGGATTTCAGGATCCTGCTCCTGAGCTGTCTAAATATCATCAAGCAAGGTAGATGCTAAGGACATAGTGGAAAGCTGCCCGACTATAAGCTCGAGACTAAAAGCTGTAATCTCCTTCCTTAGGGGTGGTGACATAGCTGCTAAAGATAATAAGGTAGCACTGGACTTCCTGCTGAGTGCGTCTGCTACCTTATTAGCTTTCCCTGGATGGTAGAGGATATCTATGTCATAATCCTTGACCAGCTCTAACCATCTGCACTGTCGCATATTCAGATCCTTCTGAGTAAAGAAATACTTCAGACTTTGATGATCTGTATACACTCTGCACTGAGCTCCGTACAAATAATGCCTCCAAATCTTGAGAGCGAACACCACTGCTGTAAGCTCAAGGTCGTGAGTAGGATAGTTCCTCTCATAATCCTTGAGTTGTCTGGAGGCATAGGTGATCACCTTGCCCTGCTGCATCAGTACTGCTCCTAATCCCAATTTAGAGGCGTCACTGTAGATGTCGAAGCTGTCTGTGTTTTCTGGTATAGCTAAAATAGGAGCACTGGTCAATCTCCGTTTTAGTTCGCTGAAGCTGTTCTCGCAGTCCTCTGTCCACTGAAATTTCTTGTTCTTTCTGGTGAGAGCTGTCAGTGGGGAGGCTATCCTGGAGAAGTCCTCTACGAATTTCCTGTAGTAGCCTGCTAATCCCAGAAAGCTTCTGATTTCACTGGCGTTCCTAGGTCTCTTCCAGTTACTTACTGCTTCTATCTTGCTGGGATCTACCATAACACCATCCTTGGAGATGATGTGACCGAGAAAGGCTACCTGGTCTAGCCAAAATTCACATTTCGTGAATTTGGCGTACAGCTGGTTCTGCTGAAGGATCTGCAAAACTGTCTTCAGATGCTCTGCATGGTCCTCCTGAGTGCCTGAATAGATAAGAATGTCATCGATGAACACGATGACAAACTTGTCTAAGTATTCTCTGAATACTCTGTTCATAAGGTCCATGAAAGTAGCTGGAGCATTTGTCACGCCGAAAGGCATGACTACGAACTCATAATGTCCGTATCTGGTCCTGAAGCTGTTTTAGGTATATCACCTTTCTTGACTCTAACCTGGTGATATCCTGATCTGAGGTCAATTTTAGAGAACACTGTGGCTCCCTTTAGCTGATCAAACAGGTCATCTATCCTGGGGAGAGGGTACCTGTTTTTAATTGTGACCTGGTTCAAGGCACGGTAGTCTATGCATAGGCGCATGCTTCCATCCTTCTTCTTCACGAACAACATAGGTGCTCCCCATGGTGAGTGACTAGGGCGTATGAATCAAGAAGCTCCTGCAATTGCTCCTGAAGTTCCTTCAGTTCAGCTGGAGCCATGCGGTACGGTGCCTTGGAAATTGGATTTGTGCCGGGAATGAGCTCTATCTCAAATTCAATCTCCTTGGTGCTAAGCCTGGTAGCTCTTCAGGGAAAACTGCTGGGTAGTCACAAACGACTCGAACCTCTGATAGCTGTTGGTTCTTGTCCTGGCTGGTGTTGACTACATTTGCTAAAAATCCCATGCATCTTGAATCCAATAACTGCTGTGCTTTCAACGCTGAGAGAAACTTCCTGGCTTTTCTCTTTGGTTTTCCTATGTACTCAAACTGTACTCCTTCTTCAGGTTGGAATATGACCTTTTGTTTACGGCACTCTATAGAAGCGCCGTATCTGATCAGAAAATCCATTCCAAAGATGACATCGTAGTCGGTCATTTCTAGCACTATCGATCACCAAAAGTTCTCTCGCTATAATGACCTGCACCGCCTCGAGCCGTAGATGCCATAATGTCTCCCGAGGTAGTGTTGTCGAACCGACTATTGAGTACCTCTGAGGTGTTACCAATTTCTCAAACGCCCGGATACATAAGAGTGGGTTGCCCCAAGATCGAATAAGACAGTTGCATTATCTCAGAAAATACTGATCTGACCTGTGACAACTGCCGAGGCATTTGCTACGTCCTCTCCGGTCAGTGAGAAAATCCGGCATTTGTTGTAGCTATGGGGGCTTCTAATCTGTGGACCATCTAAGGCAGCATACATCTGGTGTAGCTGTGCTGGCTGAGCTCCATACTGTATCGGCTGAGGTTGAGGAAGACTATTCTTGTTCGGGCACTGCTTAGCCATGTGCCCTTCCTGTCCACATTCAAAACAACCTCGCGTACCCTTGCGGCAAACTCCTGGATGATGTTTCCCACAAATAGCACACTTGGGATGTCTGGAATGTTTTCCAGCTGGCCCTCCTTTTGGGTCACTGCTTGCCTTGCGTTTCCCCTTCCAGTTGGAGCTATGTCCCTGTTGTTTCTGCTGAGTACCTGAGCCAGCTTGTCCCTTGGGCTCTGTGGAAACCTGCTTCTGCTGGGTGATGCTGTGCTGATAGTGCTCGGTGATCAGAGCACTACTCACTAGCTCCTCTGTGGTTTGTGGCCTATGAACGCCACCAGCCACATTCATTGCGATCTCTGGTCTGAGCATCTTCAGCATCAACCGTACTCGTTCCTTCTCTGTGATGACTAGTTCTGGACACAGACGGGCTAACCTGTTGAATTTCTTCACGGCTTCCTGAACTGATATGTTGCCCTGACGAAATTCTGTAAACTCGTCATAGTGTCGGTTCGTGACTTGCATGTGAAAGAATTCCTCAAAGAATTCTTTCTCGAAGTTGTCCCATGTCATCTGGTTTACTGGCCACTTCGATTTAATCCGCTCCCACCACATGCGTGTGTCTCCTGTTAAACAGAAGGAGGCACACTTCACCTTTTCGTGCTCTGGCCAGTCTAGAAGCTCCATCGTGCTTTCCAGTGTTTTAAACCATGCCTGAGCATCCCATGGTTCGCTGGTGCCTGAGAAGTTCTCGGGCTTAATTCTCTGCCACTGGATAAGGTAAGCTTCTCTCTTAGCCCCTGCTACTGGGCTACTGGGACTGGTACTGCAGGCTGAGCTGGTACAACCTCTGTGATTACTGGAGTCGTGAGGTTCGGTACTGGAGTGACTGGGGGAGTAGTCTACTGGTTAGCCTTTAAGGAGGCTATCTCCTGCAGCTGTAGCTGAGCCACTAGTGCTGTAAGGTCTGGGGGAGGCACTGAACTGCCTGCCTCTTGCTGGGGCTCAGCCGCTGATGCTTTCTTAGCTGGACGTCCTCGTACCATTTTCTAAATAGCAGAGAATACATATATATATAACTAGGCTATCATGTTATAGTTAACTACTGGTAACATGTTAAATACTATTACTGTAAACATGAATTAATTAACTACCAACATGAGAGCAAACATGAAAGCACATATAACTGATATGAAAGCTGAAAACAAAACTGAGTGAGAGATGTTCTTACTTGGAAGCTGTAGGCACAATGCTGATGTGTGTGTAGGAAGTGAGGAACTTGCTCTGATACCACTCTGTAACGACCCAACTCCTGGGTACTAAGCTGTGATCCGGATCGCTACCTTAACTACGGATGCTACTGGGCGGAAAGCTGGGTAAAATAAAAATTTTACTAAACTATTGTAGCTGCCTCTGTTAACTTGGTGAGAAGGGAATTTCATACCTAACTACCTTCTAAATATTCATAGTTACACTGGGAGGTGAAATTAAGGCCTTGGATCGGTCCGTGGAACGATCCACCGGCGCCCCCGCGAACCCTGGCTGGATCGGTCTGCTGACCGATCCAGCTGCTCACTGATCGGTCGGCAGACCGATCAGTGACTGCCGATTTCGTCCCGAACTCTCTGTTCGGTGCTGGATCGATCGGACGACCGATCAGATAGCATACAGTAGCATACAGTATCCATCTGGATCGGTCGGCTGACCGATCCAGGATCCTGATGCTGTGACCGATCCAGGTTCTGATAATCTGAAACGAAATCAGAATTCCTGATTTCCAGCACTGATTCGTGCCAAAACCTCACACTACCACTATCTAATGCATAATAAACATTCTAGCAACATGTAGTAACAATTCTAAACTTAAGCTAAAGCAAGGTTTACTGGTTCACGACATTTTAACAACTTAAAGTGCATGAAGGTATGAATTTCTAAAAGTTCTAATTGCTTAAAACATGAAACTAAACCAAATGCTGAAAAGTACTAAGGTAAATGCTAAATCCCCAGAGGGTCTTTTATTCCAGTTCCTTCCACACACATCCTCATCTGCATTGACCTCCAGCCTCCACTGCTAATCCATTTTCCTTTTTCCTATATATGCAGTATAAGAAAAATAGTATCTGTAAGCTTTAAGCTTAGTAAGAAACCATCTACCTCACAAAAACATGCAACGATGCATTTCATGACTTTTAAAACATGCTATTTGAAAACTGAACTGAGCATGGCAACATGGCATGGCATACAAAAGCATAAACTGGAACTGAAACATGGCATAGCATATAGATTGAACATGGCATACTTATAAACTAAGCATGAAACTGAACTAGTCATGCATATATCAAAATCTGTACATGAACTCAAATCATATAAACGGAACATGAACTGAACTGAAAGCTAAATTAGTGTTCTCATCACTGGTTTCAAATTTGAAAACTATACATATAATAGATGAAAATACTAAACATACTGCTAGGGCCCTGGCAACTGTACTTACTGTGTGCACGTCCCTATGAGACCCGGGATTGCAAGTTCCGAATCCAGCAGGGTTACTAGGTTATCTGAACCTAGGGACGACTGTGGGAGTCCAGCCCATGGATATCTGATCCAAATACAGTGCCAACTGAATAAAAGTAAAATACCGAATACTGTTTTATTTTACTTTGCTGTTCTAGGTTATCTAAACCTAGAGCTAGGTTATCTAAACCTAGAGGCTACTGTGGGAGCCCACCCAATGGATATCTGATCCATATAGCTGTAATAACTGGTAATAAGCTGAATAAAATGTTTCTAATACATTTTACATGCGGTTAGGACGCCTACTGGTGCATCCTTCTGAACTGGGCATTCTACCGAATGCTTGGTGTGCACTAAAAGCACACCCTAAAACTGAAAACTGTAGAACTACTGAACTAACACCAAAACTAACAAGCGAGAGCAATTATACTGCAGGTGAGGGGTTTCTTACCTCAATCGCAAGGTTTTCTTACGATTCTATCCGCTAGGTTTTCCGGAAAACTGCTCCGTTTGACGAACCGCTTACGTCCTCGCGTTCCTCTCGCGGAGAAGAACCTTTTTCGTGTTGGAGTCGTCGCTGGAAGATGTTCCCTTGCCCCTTGGCTTGGTGTGCCGTGCGTGAGGAAGAGGAGAAGAAGAGAGGTGCGGCGGTTTTAGGTTTCAGGTGAGGAAAAACTACGATGAGAAATAATCTAAAACTTCTCACTTAAATCCTTATTTATATTTACTAATTAATTCATCCAAAAATCAATTATCAATATAATTGATTCCCTCTTCTTTCAGCACGGCCCTGCTGGGTTCAACTGGTTACTAGCATTATCCCTTACACCATAGGTCTCGGGTTCGATTCCCGCCTAAGCTATTTTGCGGTTCTAATTATTTTTGCTACTTCCGCTACTCGGAAAAATTCCGGAAAAATATCTAAAAATTCCTGAAAAATCATAGAATAATTCTAACGCAAGTTTGAGAATTTTCGGGCGTTACATTAACGTGTTTGGATTTAGGTCTAGATGTGGATAAGTTAATCGATGATCAGTTAAGGTTGATCGATAATTAGGGTTCATAATTTTATAGGAGTTTGATTTAGCTACTGAATACATATAGTAATTAGCTAAATCTGGATATGTTTGATACCACAGGATTTTGACGCGAGACGAGTATCTCGATTATTGGATTGGACCATTTCTTATCGGAGGCGGGTACTTTTGACTTATTGCCTTTGATGTGCTTAGTAATGAAATTAACAATTTGCATTAATTGTGTTTTCTCATTTGTTCGGTTAATCACTGCCCGATACATGTTGCCTGCTTGATTGATTGTTTGTTTGCATCTCGTATTGATACCTATCTGATTTCACATGCTCATGGGTAGTGATATAGCCATGTTTTACCATGTCAGGACCTAGGTTTGATACCTTAATTGATCAGTATACCTTGATATGATTTATTTACTTTGGTGCACATTATCATATGTCCAGAGATTGATTTAGCATATTACCATGCTTAGTGACATGCACCATTTGCATGATTGCATGCTGTGTGAGAGATTGCTCCATTATTGTCGAGCACTTTGCCAGTTTTCATCACTGTTCGGTGCTCCGTTGTGACGCTCATGGGTAGCGTGACACAGCGTGGTAGCACGTCAGTTTGACTCTTCCGGTGCTCCGTTGATCCGCTCATGGGTAGTGTGACGCAGCATGTAGCACGTTAGAGATTCCTCCCCGTCATAGTGTACCGGGAGATGAGAGCATTGCGCTCCCCCATTTATGATTTGGGGTAGGAGTACGTGTGTACTCCGACAGCATCCCGTCCACTCGGTCACTCATCAGGGGTAGTGATGCAGAGTGCACGGTTGTCACAGCCCTACCCACTTGGTCCCACTTTTGTTGTGAGTTGGCTGACTGGCGTCAGGGGTGACCATGATATTGGCATCATATGCATGATGCATTTATTGTTTGTGATTGTGTTTGCTGCATTTATATGCTGCATATTGTTTGGATACCTATGTTTGACATGCATACAGGTCTTCTATACCTTTCGGATTGTTTGTCCTTAACCGGGTCCTGGTTAGTACAGATTCTCTCATGTCTACTTCGGTTTGCATTTATCTTTATTTTTATCAGGAGACTGTACGCATGATTAGTGCTAGGTGTTATTTCTTTACTTTGCGTATCAATTGTACCTGCTGAGTGTTGGACTCACCCCGCCTCCATTGTTGATATTTTTCAGGTTGATGCTGTCCGGAGGGAGTTCCAGTTGCTAGTCCTCACTGCACGTAGTGCTAGATCCCTGCAGACCTCGAGGATTTATTTACCAATTGGTTTGGTTTTTATTTGCTTATGTGTGTACTTGGTTATTTGGATACTTAGACATCGTGTGTTTTTCTTTTGATAATGATGGATGCTCTATTCGATATGTTTTTACTACATGCCTGCCTGGACGGCAGAAGAGGTGAGTTTCGTCGGATTTGAGTTTTACGAGTGTAGTGGAGTAGGGTGGATTTCGAGTCAGTGTAGTATTGTGATATTACTATTATTAACTGCGTGGTTGTGACAGCCAGAGGCTGAATATCTATATAAACTGCGCGGTGATTGATTTTATTTATTGTTATTATTCCAGCCGCCTGTGGCTGAGGTATATGAGGATGTAGAAAAGTTTCAGATTGTCCACCGTACAGGGGAGATGCTGCCGAAATTTTCTCGGACAGGGACTCCTCTGGGGCGTGACAGAAAAGCTCTTGCCTTAAGGGTCTTAGTGAAAGGATCCTCCCGGTTATCATCTGAATCTAGGCGATAACAACTTTTCCTCGTTATATGATGTCTCATATTGGGTGGTACTTGCGCTCTTATGTGTTTACTTGCCTTTTGGGCTTGTGGTTCCTTCAAGTTTGCTACTTCACAACTTATTATCACAATACACTGGAATAACTTTTGGGCTAACCAGGAATCACATCTAAGTCCATCATGAGGTTTCTAAACCATTCAGCTTCTATGGCTGTCTCAGAGGTTGGCATATACTTAGCTTCTATAGTGGAGTCTGAAAAAGCACCAATGCTTAACACTCCTCCATAGTTATGACTTCACTTCCTAAAGTAAACACAAAACCCCGAGGTCGACTTACTATTGTCCCTATCCGATTGGAAGTTAAAATCCGTGTAACCTTCAGGAAGCAAATCATCTGCTTGGTAAACCAGCATATAATCTCTAGTCCTTCTCAAGTACTTCAATATATGCTTTACAGCAGTCCAATGTCCCTGTCCAGGGTTACTTTGATATCTGCTATCCATGCCTATGGCAAAACAGATATCCGGTCTCGTACACAGCGTAGCATACATAAGGCTTCCGACAGCCGAAGCATAAGGAACTGCCTTCATGTCCTCTATCTCCTTTGATGTCTTCGGAGACCTCTCTTTAGATAAAGCTACTCCATATCTAAAAGGTAGAAAACCTTTCTTGGAGTCTTGCATGCTGAAATGGGCTAGGATCGATATATGAAGCTCAGGATAAGCACAATATTCTTTTCTTTTGATCCTTTATTACTTTGATCGCGAGAATATGTGTGCATTCTCCCAAGTCCTTCATATTGAATTTCTTGGACAACCATACCCTTACTTCTGACAACACTTTGATATTGTTTCCAACTACCAAGAATGTCATCTACGTATAGTACAAGAAATACCACCACGTTTTCATCACACTTCTTGTATACAAAAGACTCATCTGGACACTGAATAAATCCAGAGGTCTGGATTACTTCATTAAATCGGATGTTCCAAGACCTTGAAGCTTTTGCTTCAGTCCATAAATAGACCGATTGAGCTTACATACTAGATACTCTTTGCCCATTGCAATGAACCCCTCTGGTTGCTTCATATAGATTCTTTCTTCAAGACTTCCATTAATGAAAGCTGTCTTGACATCCACTTGCCAAATCACATAATCCATATAAGTAGCAAAAGATAAAAGTATTTGGATAGACTAAAGCATGACTACCGATGAAAAGGTTTCCTTAAAATTGATACCCTTTTCAACAAGACTTACTTTGAAAGTTTTTACCTTCCCGTCTGTCCTTCTTTTTCTATTGTAGACCTATTTAAACCCAATGGCTTTTACACCATTTGGTGGTTCTACAAGCTCCCAGACTTTACAGAATACATAGATTCTATTTTTGTATTCATTGCTCTTTGCAAGATGCTGCATCTTTATCTTGGAGTGCTTCATCATATGTTCGAGGATCAGGTTAATGTTCACCAGGGATCAACAACCCTTCCACTACGACGAGACACTGTCTGTAATCGTGCATCATTTGTGACACGTGTTGCAGTTTCTTATGGTATCACATCTTATACGGTTGGTGCTAGTTTAAACGTGTCTTTTCTAATTTCCTTAAGAGCAATTTAATTCATGGGCTTGTGGTTCATAACATAGTCCTCTTCTAAAAATTAGGCATTGGTGCTAGGGGTGATCGCGGATCGGGTTGGTTCGGTTATTGAGATAAAAAACTATCCGACCCTACTAAATCGGATAATGTAATATCATGACCCTACATCTGACCCTATATCCGGCGATTATTATGTATTAAATATCCGACGAGTTGTCAGTTATTTAGATATCCGACCCTATATCCAATGAAATATAAAATATAAATATAAAATAATAAAAAATAAAATATTTTAAAATGATAAAAGACATTACTCATTACACGTTGTAGTAGCTAATCGTCAATAGCTGCTACAACGTGTAACAACTTATCGGCAGTAGCTACTACAACGTGTAGCAGCTTATCCACAGTAGCTACTATAACATGTAACAACTTATCGGCAGTAGTTGCTACAAGTAGGGGTGATCGCGGATCGGGTTGATTCGGTTATTGGGATAAAAAACCATCCGGCCCTACTAGATCGGATAATGTAATATCATGACCCTACATCCCTATATCCGGCGGATTTTGTTTTTTTCGATTCGGTTCGGGTCGGTATAAGCGGGTTGGTCGGTTTGGCGGGTTGACTGCTCACCCTTAATTGGTGCTAACAATGACCTTCTGACTTTTAGGACTATAAACCTCCTTTCATTTCTCTAGGATAACCCACAAACAAGTGAACTCCTGTTCTTAATTCCAACTTATCAATGTCTCCTTTCAGCATCTGTGCTGAACTACCCCAAATTCGAATATACTTCAGATTAGGCTTCAGATTAGGCTTATCAATGTCTCCAAATTCGAATATACAATTCTATGGGAGTAGAGGGTTCTGACTTAGAAGGTACTTTGATCACTTCCATTGCCAGAGTATATCCTCAAAACGAATTTGGTAATTCTGAATAACTCATCATTGATCTAATCATTTCCATAAGAGTCCTTTACCTTCTTTCTACTACACCATTCTATTGGGGTGTACCAGGTGCAGTTAGTTGGGATTGAATCCCGACTTCTGATAAGTGACTCCTAAACTCTCCTAAGAGGTACTCGCCACTACGATCTCACCGTAGTATCTTGATACTTTTACCTTGACATTTCTCCACATCAACCTTGTACTCTTTGAACTTATCAAAGCACTTAAACTTATGGTACATCAAATAAATGTACCCGTATCTCGAATAGTCATCTATAAAAGAAACGAAATATTCAAAACCACGTCTTGCTTGGATAGTCTAAGGTCTACACAAATCAGAATGAACCAATTCCAACACATCTTTGACTCTATACCCCTTAAACTTAAAAAGTCTTTTGGTCATTTTTCCTTCTAAGTAAGACTCACAGGTTGGAAAGTTTTCCTCCACTAATGAACCCAAAAGTTTATCGGCTATTATCCTTTGAATCTTACTCAAGTTAATATGACCTAGCCTTAGATGCCAAAGATATGATTGGTTCATTTCTGAAGATTACTTTCTCTTATTAGAATTAGAAGATGTGTTATTAATTTCCATTTGTTGCATCGTGAGAGCTATTGGATTATAAATTGCTAACCAACGTACCAGAACAGATAACTTCCCTATTTTCTTGATAACAACTTTGTTATCAAAAGAGATAGAATATCAAGTTCTTTGAATAGTTTAGAAACTGAAATCTAGTTCTTTCTAAACTTGGTACGTAAAGACAATTTCTCCATGTTTTATTCCTATCAGAGGATAAATATCTCTCACTACAATAGCTACTACTTTTGTAGTAGTGCCCATGTAGACGGTGATTTTCCCTTTAAATAGTTGTCGAGTTTTTTGGAACCCAAGCAATGAATTGCAGACATGATCAGTGGCTTTTGTATCTACACACCAGGTACCGGTAGATAACACCACTAAACATGTTTCAACAACTAATGAATAAAATACACCTTTATTGTTTTCAGTTCTGAGAGGATTGTCCACCTTAGTATCTAAGTTTTGTTTTCAATCATTATAATTGGGACTACTAAGTCTATTCTATAGTATAACAGTTAGGGGATTGACAAACATTTGAAATCCTAAGAATCACAAAAATATTTGGTCAAGACCAACACCTCAAAATCTCCATGAATTTTGTATGCCACGTTAGTGTGGATGTATACAAATTCAAACTTAAAGAAGAGATTTTATCCATTAATTTTATCTCATCAACCTAACTTTATGACAAATAAAATTAATAGTTGGTCTATTTTTGATCAAATATTTGGTCAAAACTTTGAATTTAAAATAATATTGATTCCTCAAAACAATATCATTTAAATTCACCAACATCTCAAACACCATGAATTTTGTATGCCACATTAGTGTGGATGCATACAAATTCATACATTTGTAAGAGGAGGGTCTTACCCATTAATTATCTTGTCAACCTAACTTTATGACAATTATAATTAATAGTTGGTTTTCCTTTGGTCACACAAATAATAGCACTGACTCCATTCGGGAGGATACTATTAAATGTGCCTAAGTGTATATCATTACTTGATTACTTATAGGATTGTGCTCCTTCACCTAGAGAAGATCACACAAACCTAAACAATTTCCTATAATCACCCATAAAGGAAGTTTGATCTATTGATCCACAAATAAACTCATCCGTTGTGGAGGAAGGCACTCAGAGCCAACACGCAAGTTTGAATGCATCTCCTACAAACCAATAATTATAAAGGAAGTTTGATCTAGTGATCCGCAAACAAACTCATCCGTTGTGGAGGAAGGCACTCAGAGCCATCATGCAAGTTTGTTTGCATCACTTACAAACCAGTAATCATTCATAAAGGAAGTTTAATCTAGTGATCCGCAAACAACTTGATCCGTTGTGGAGGAAGGCACTTAGAGCCAACACGCAAGTTGTTTGCATCACTTACAAACCAGTAATGGAGGTCGTGGAATTTGTTTAAAAATCCCTCTCCCACTTAGTTATTTAAAGTGAGGAATTTTAACTATGCAAGCATTTATCACACATCACACACATCACAGTAAATAACAGCAATCAATATGGAAATTAATTTTCCAACTATTATGGCTTCTTCCATCACTATTCTCCGTGTACTCCCGCCCTAGGGTTCATGTCGTCGGGTTCATCGAGCTTTCTTTTTCGCTCCGCCTCAGGTCCTCAAATAGCATCACGCCTCGCAAGGATACGATCCGCGACAAAAATAAAATTTTACATATATCGATCCTATATTCCATAAGGGAATGTACATGATGTCTAGATCGAACAAAAATGTAAAATCCTAGGGCTAATACAGCTCCTGCTGTATTTAATAAATACAATCATGCACACACATAAAATGCCCTTGACATGTCCAAGGGTCCAATCACACACAATCACATTAAGCCATAATAGTTGGAGCGTGCAACCACAGAGTTAACATATCCTACTATTATCTTGCATAAAATATATATGACATGTGCATAATTAAACTGAAAACCAAACACACAGAGGCCAACCCTAGCTATGATACCAATTGTTGGTTGCTACTCGGAATATCGTACCGGTTCCCCTGTACAAAAATTTTGTACAAGTCCTTAACCTTTCCTAATGTAACACCCCTAGAAAACCTAGATAAGAAAGTAAGGATAATGAGAGTTTGAAGGTAGTGAAAAGAAGGTGTAAATATTCTAAGTTGAATATTAAGATGGGAAGGATTTAGATGATTAAAAACTTTATGAAAGAAAATAAAGTTGAGAATATAAAGTTCTATACATGATTTATAATGCAAGGAATTAATGTAAACAAAAGAGATATGAGATATTATATATGCATGTATGAAATATTTATGCATAATGCATATACATGAATTATTTTGTACAAAAATATGTTAGGAGAAGGATTTGATCCTTGGTTCTCTTGTGGATGCATGCATGTGTTAACCAAGTGTGATAGGAGTGAATATTGTAAAAGGAGAGATGGGAATTATAATTAAAGGAAAGAAAAGAGAGAAACTCAAGAAGCATTTCTCTAGCATATTCTTTCTCATTAAGAGGAGAAGTAAATGAGGAGGATGAATCAAGTCAAGTTTTCCTCCCCTCACTTTAGTATAAATAGGCATGGAGGGGGGGGGGGGCTTCATCCTCAACTCACTCTCCTCCTCTCCTCCATTTGTGCCGAGCACTCTTCCTCCCTCTTTCCTCTTGTTGCCGAGAGCAACAACTCTCCCCCTTCTTTCTTTCTTTTTGTTGCCGAGCAACACAAGAGGAAGAAGCCTCCTCTTCTTCCTCCTCCTCTCCACCAAAAGACCTAGCCACTTCTTCCTCCATTGGTGCCGAGCAAAGCAAGCAAGGAAGAAAGGTCCACAAGCAAGTTCTCAACTCTAGGAAACTTAAGCAAAGAAGGTAAGCTTCCCCTCACCTGCGGTACAAGGCTTTCATGTGATTTTCGGATTCTTTTTTCTATGCCTTGAAAGAAAGTTTTCCCCTATGTTTGTATACATATATGATGCATGATCAGAGGTGTATGTAACCCTAGAATTTCAATCAAAAATATTGTAAATAGGTTAGGAAAATTATTGTCTAACCAAACTAGTGCAAGTTTTCCCCTATGAAATGCTAAGGACCTTCCTATGGTTTTCTTGCTTGGAAGTTGATTGGAACCAAAAGAACCCCACTCTCATGTTTCGGCCAAGAAAGAATTTAGGGTTAGGAGGACCTTGAATTTAAAATAACTATGCTTATATGACATGATATAAAGTTCTTAAGAGTTGTATACTTGTATGTTGAAAGAAACTCATGAACCTTACTCTTAATATTTCGGCCATGGTAAGGTGATAGTTTAGAGAAGCTTAAACAAAATTCTAATATGCTCAATGACCTCTGTGATATTATGTTATGAAAGATGATTAATGCTCTCATGTTTAATTGGAATGTAGAAAATTAGTTACATGATTTATGACATGTAAGATCACAAGAGTCCTAGCTTGTTTATGATCCAACCTTGTGTATGATGTTCTTAGTAAATCTTGCTATGAAATTACTTAGGTTTCCCATGCTTTAGGCCACTTAAAGGAAGTTTATATTCTATGAATTTCGGCCAAGTAAGGTTTAAAGGACCTAGAGGCCTTGGAAATGAAACCTAAGGGGTTAAAAGTACTTCTTATGAAAACTTGATAATGTGTGAATGTGATACATGTTTGTATGACCTAAATGAATCATTATGTGTTCGGCCATGAAGGGATAGATGCCCTAGAAACCCTAGAACAAAAATTAAATATGTCTATGCCATGCTGTATGAAAATGATATGATAATAAGTTAGAATGCATGATTGCTTTAGTTACGAAATGATATGCATAATGAAGTTATATTATGAAATATGCCATGATGTGTTATAGCATAGAAAATGCTATACATAATGAAAAGAAATGAAGTTATGTCATGATATGTGATAGCATAGAAAATGCTATACATAATGAAAAGAAATGAAAAAGAATAAATGCATGAAAGATTGTTAAGGATATGATATGATAGTTATGCATGATAAGTTATTTTTATGGTTTGTACCAAGGGTGGGCTCCGTAAACGCCCCGGGGTCGATGGAGTAAGACTCGGGCCTCGTCAGTAATGGGCCTTTGAGTGCCCTAGGTCGATGGAGTAAGACTCGGGCCTAGTATGTATGCATGGTAGGGCTCAAGACTTGCTACCTTGGACCTACGCATTAAGTATGTGGTACAAACCGGGATCCCAAATGATGATGATATTAATTTCAAGTACTATTAAGTATAAGTTTTCAAATTCACGATGCATTGCCTACATTCATATGTGCTTGAATTATATGATGATATGATATAATGTCATGTGATATTATGATATGAATATGATGCCCTTGTATGTCTCATGCTTGTGATTTATTTGTTTTATGATATGATATTCATGCTTCTATGAAATGATATGTGAATAAGAAATATGCATGATATGTTTGAATAGAATGATATGTTATGATTAGTTGAGACGATGATATGTTGATCCATTCTTGATATACGATGATTCTCAGTTTTAGTGAGTAGGAAAGGAACTTACTGAGCCATGAGTGCTCATAGCTTACTTTCCTTGTACCGCAGATAAAAGAGAAAGCTGGATGTACAACGGAGCAGCAGGAGGAGCAGATAATGATGTGTGTGGTGGTGGCTCGGCTAGGACGATTCGGACAAATTAATATTTTTAGTTATAAGTTCAATATATGCACATTTGAACAAATCAGAATATGTGATATTATGCTTAATAAATTAAATTCTTTAAAGTTTTTATACTTCCGCTGTTATAACTAAAGCATGTACGTAAGTAGTATAAGAACGTAGCGCCACCTTTGGTTGGGTAAGAAGGGTGGGCGTTACACCTAATAACCTATTGTGTTCTTTATAAATTAAACTTGGAATCACAAACAGAACTTAACATTATTGATTCCAAATTTAACTTATCTGTTTTAGAGGTTTAGACTTGGATCACAAATGATACTTAACATTATTGATCCAAATCCTCCCATGTTACAAATTCGATTAAATATTTATTTCTGAGATCGGCTCCCAAGTTAAACATAGCGAGGCATTAAGCCTTCTTGGGTATGGGATCATCCACCACTACCTTGACAAAGCATTTCAAAGAAATTCAATATTTAATCTCCTTATAGTGTAACACCCGTAAAATTCCTTTAGTTAAAAAGAGAAAAAAAAGTAGAAAAAGAGATAAAAGAAAAATAAATAAATAAATAGATTTATAAATGGCCTAGGGTTAGGATTGAACCTGAGACCTCTTATATATGATTGGTTAAAGTTGCCATTAGGGTGGTGGTAAAGGATCACATGAGCAATATGAAACAATTCATTATATGTGGAGTGTGTGTGAAGAGATGCTTCAACTTCCACATACTATAAAAGGGAATTGAAGAGATGAAAACCTAGTTTTTATCTTCTTCATCTTCTCTAGTCGAATTCTCTCCTTCCTCTTGCTCAAGTTCGGCCAGAATTTAGGGTTTTATGTTTTTAAAGCCTTTCAAGGGAAAAATCTAGGAGGAGGATCTCTCCCAAGGAAGGAGTACGCTTAGAAGGGCTAACCAGGGAGAGTAAAGCGTACAAGAGAGGTCGTTCTCCCTAAACCCTAGCGGTGTAAGAGTAAGAAATAGCAAAAGAATGTAAGTACCTCTCACCTGCAGTATAAGTTGCTTCAAAAAAGTATTTAGTAATGTCTTTTATGCATGATTTAGAAGATTTATGTTGAGTTATGCTTTAGACATGTTAAGGAAGAAGCTTATCATATTATCTAAGAAGCCCTCTAATGTTTTGGGGACTAAGAGCATGTGTAGGGAGTATCGAATTGCTTCCCATTTAGTTTGGTGCTAAGAAGCAGATTCAAAGGCCCTAAAAGTGCTTCCCTATAAGTGTGAGGGGATAAAGTGCACATCAAGTGTTTGTTGAAATGACAAGCAAGTGCAAAGTAAAAGAAAATGATATTAGAAGAAAGTATTTTACTTTGAAGTGGCATGTACTGTACCAAGTTCCTTGGGATGGGCTCCTAGATTTCCCCTAGGCATAAGTTCACCTAGTAGTACCTTAATAGATTCGGGATTAGCTACCTTGGATCTAGGATGCACTCAAAGTGGTACATTGCCGAGCCCAAGAAAGTTGACTATTATGTTCACTAGTATGTATCATAAAGTTTTTCAAAGTTCATTGGTTTGTTAAAGTGAAACCATCATTAAGTAGACAACTTGAGTTATAAAGTGCAGTATTGATGAACTTTACGATATGCAAAGATTTATGTTCTCGTTACATCGCTAGCATGGTTTAAGTTGATGATTAGCATGATAAACTGGTTTAAAAATACATATCATGTGCATATTTACAAAGCATGTGTTTTAGCGTGAACTATACTCAAGTGCATGTTTGATGTTTTCTTTTCAAGTAGTTTTCTTTTTAAAAAGCATGTTCTCTTTAATGAGTAGTTGTGAGTAGATGATACTTACTAAGTCTTTGGTTATAGATTGCATTTCCTTATACTACAGATAAAGGTAAAGGAAAGCTTGAGTAGGCAGGGCAACAGGAGCAATGTTTGTTGGTATGTGTGACACAACAGTGGGAAACGATCTTGGAGGTTGCTAGTGCTTGACTATGTTAGAGTTGGGTACTAATGGATATGTTTTCTTATCTCCACTTAGTATGAAAAAAATACTATTATGAGTATTGTATAATGAATTGTAGTTTGGTAGTGATTGGTGTGTCAAAGATTCTCCCTAAGGTTGTGGGATAAAGTGGTAAACAAAGAAGGAGAACAAAGGGGATGAATACCCCATTTTGTGTGGCAGGGTGTGACCCCGCACGGCCGTGTCACGGCTGTGCGAAGTCACACGACCGGCCACTTCCTCCTCTCGACCCAAAGTGTCACAGCCGTGTGGAGTCACACACCCGGACACTTCCCCGTTTCAGCCGAGGTGACACCGCCTTGTGGAGTCACACGGTCGTGCACCTCTTCTCTGTTGTTTGGGGTGACACAACCGTGTGGTTTCGCACGGCCGTGCACCGCTGGGTGACATGGCCGTGTGACTTTCACACGGCTGGGTCCTGTGCTAGCCGGGAGCGCTTCATATCTCGATCAACGATCGAAACAAGTTTAGAGTAGATCTCTGAACTAGACAGTAAGTTATGTGTGAAGTAAGATGTGAAAGGAAAATTTGATATGTACGGAAAGTAACGCTGGTCTTTGTAAGGTAAGTTACGGTAGTAGAAGGGCGGGCATTACAGTTTGGTACCAGAGCAAGTTCCACTCTTTGGACACACACACATCTAGCATTGATCCAGCAGCTTCCAAGTAAGAAAGTACCTTCTCACAACTTTTATGTACCTTCTTTCATGCATGTTCTTTTATTCTGTTATGATTAGTAAGGAATGTTAGTTAAGACTAAGCCTGCTTATACTTGAAGTATTAGTGGTAGCAAGTAAGAAATTAAGAATGATGATGGCCTAACATATGTTTCACTGGTATGGTATGTAGAATGGCTAGATGAGTCTGTGCCTCAGCCCAACCTTTTAGAGGTACTAGCTTAGCTGCAGAGACAAGTGGCTGAGCAGCAGCAGGTCATTGCCACCCTGACTGCTAACCAACGAGTTCTTCCTGCAGTCCCACCGGAAGCCAATCTGGGGACACCTAGTATGGCCGAAGTTCCAACAGTTACACCTGTAACCCCAACAAAGGTAGTGAGGCAAGAAGCATATCTCATCCAGTGGTAGAAACTAAAACCAGAGAATTTCTCTGGCACTAGTGAACCATGGGATGCTCAGGCATGGTTCAAAACCCTAGAGAGTATAATGGAGCTACTAGACTGGCCAGAGGTAGAAAAGATAAAGTGTGCCTCCTTCTGCCTCACGGGTGATGGTAGAATGTGGTGGGAACGGGTAAAAGAAAAACAAAAAGTGGATCAAATGACCTGGTCTTACTTCGAGACTGAATTCTTCCAAGAGTTCTTCCATATGCGAGTCTCGAACAAATATTATGATGAATTCACAGAATTCTGACAAGGAATTCTATCAGTAGATGAAGCCGTGAAGACATTTAATAGGTTGGCCCGTCTCTGCCCCGAACTGGTCAACTCAGAACGAGAAAGGGTTAGACTAATGCTCAAGATGCTAGTCCAGAAATAGCTTTGAATGTAGCTGGCGGAATTAATAGACCGCGAACTACAGAAGAGCTTATTAGTAGTGCCTGATCACAAAACATTACTTAAAAAGTATCAAACAGCAAAAGCCAGTCCTGATTGAGAATAAAAGTCAAGGGAGTTCAAGCACACAAAAATCCCCGAGCCATGGTTCAACTTGGAAGGGGAGCTTCAAGAGGAAGCAGTGGAGTAATAAGAAGGGAGGATCCGTAAGCAAGCAGTCGAAGTATGGTGCATGTGCCACGTGTGACAGGATGCATTTTGAAATCTGTCGCAAGGGCATGAGTGGTTGTTATACTTGTGGTCAAGAGGGGCATCTGGCCAAGAATTGCCCAACCAAGATCAACCTACCTCCCGTACCTATTGACCTGTTCAGTAAGGAGGCAAGCAGACACAGCTACATCAGATGCAGGCTGGGTTGGAGGGTCCTCATATTAGCCAAGGCAAACTGGAAGCTCCACCAATTGCTACAAATGCTCGAGTATTCTCCCTTACCAGAGAGGAGGTAGCAATTATCTCCACAGTTGTCACAAGTCAGATATGCATTTTTAATCAATATGCAACTGTGTTATTTGATACGGGGGCAACCCATTCGTTCGTTTCCATAGCATGCACTGGAAGAATAGGTATATCCCCAGAAGACCTAGGCGGACAATTCTTGACGACACTACCCTCGGGGGAGATAATGACATCTAGCATTGGCTACAAGCTGTGCCCATAAAAATTTCAGACATGGAACTGTACAGTGATTTGATAGTATTGAACATGTCTGATTATGATGTTATCTTTGGGATGGACTTTCTGAGCAAGTATGGTGCTTCCATTGAGTGTCATAAGTGAAGAGTCCTCTTCCAACCGAAGACAGAGTGTACGTTTGAATTCATTGGAGAATCAAGGAGGAGAACCCATAAATTCTTATCGGCTATGAAAAAAGCTCAGAAGATGTTAGTCGTGGGATGTGTCAGGTTTCTCACTCATGTGGTTAATACCCAGCAAGAAAGAGACCAAAAGCTGGAAGAAGTTAGAGTTATATGTGACTACCCAGAAGTCTTTCCGAAAGAATTACCAGGCTTAGCTCCGGATAGAGAAATTGAATTCTAGATAGAACTCATTCCTGGTACTCATCCAATCTCAAAAGCACACTACCGCATGGCTCCGACAGAGTTGAAGGAACTTCAAGGACAACTACAGGAGCTACTCAACAAGGGTTTCATACGCCCTAGTCACTCACCATGGGGAGCTCCGGTGTTGTTCGTAAAGAAGAAGGATGGGTCCATGCGAATGTGTGTGGACTACCGAGCACTGAACAAAGTAACAATCAAGAATAGATATCCCCTGCCGAGAATAGACGATCTATTTGATCAGTTAAAGGGAGCCACAGTCTTTTCCAAGATAGACTTGCGGTCAGGATATCATCAAGTGAAGGTGAAAGCAGAAGACGTACCAAAGACGACATTTCGCACGAGGTATGTGCACTATGAGTTTGTGGTCATGCCTTTCGGAGTGACAAATGTGTTAGTTAGAGCCCTAGAGTCAATCATTTGATGATTGTATGGACTCATTGTATCATATTCTTGTATATTAATAAAGGCATTTGTTTGGTTATTATACTTATTTGTATTAGTGCCAAATAGACTAAGTATAATAGCGTCCTTGAGTAGAAGGTTCATACCTATATCAATCGATTAGTTGAATCGATAGTGAGATGATATAAGGAACACTACTCTAAATCATTCCTAGTCGAGTATTAACATTCAGGGACAATGTTAATACAATAAGACTAGCATGTATGTCAGCTCGATGACTTGATCTCACAAGTCATGGATATAGAGATATCAAGTTGACACATGGGTATGCATTAGAGAATGTATACTGAATGACCCGCCATGAGAAAGTATCATGGATCGTTATATGAGTGTCATATACTTTCTCATGTGGCTATTAGTATGACTATTAGTCCTTTGACCTGAAGTCACCATGGATCCCTACATAAGGAGTTATGTACTTTGGTTTCGTCAAACGTCACCCGTAACTGGGTGGACTATAAAGGAGATTACTGGGTATATAACGAATTATGTAGAGGGATGTGAGTGATGTAGATGGGATCTATCCCTCCCATATGACGGGAGCGACATCGGTATTCTTGATAGAGTGAGACCACTAAGTGCATGGCCATGCCCAAATGAGTCAACATTAGATGTTGAGCTCATTTGATCGAGTGAGTCTACTTGGAGTTCAAGATTTAGATTGATTAGAGGATGACACGGTCTATGCCTCATATTGATCAATCTAGATGTCTTGGATAGAAGGGCAATGTCACACATTGTGAGGAGTCACAATTAGTAGTCACAAGGTGATGTTGGATCTCGACATTCTTGTAACTTGGGTAGTAATGATGTGTTGCTAGATACCGCTCATTACTTATGCTCCTAAATGGGTTTAGGGCATTGCCAACGTTACAAGAACCTATAGGGTCACACACTTAGGGCAATTAGATGGAGATTAGGTTCATATGATGAACCAAGAGGATTAGATTCATTTGATAAATCAAATTGGATTAAGAGTAATCCTAATTGGGCTAACTTGAGTTCGACTCAAGTTGATTCATGTGTTCAATGAGTCTAATTTTGATTTTGACTCATTGGATCAATTTAATTTAATGAATTAGATTCATTAATTTAAATTGACTCGAATCAAATGGTTGGATTAGATCCACCATGAGTCAAGTTTGACTTGACTAAAGAAGGAAGACCAAAGGTCAATTTTGACTTGACCTTTTGCCACCTCATTGGTGAGTTGGCATTAGGTGGACCAATGATGATATTCCACATCATCATGGGTGCCACCTCATGGAAGTTACAAAGCCATTTTCTTAATAACTTCACATTAATTGCATTTAATGGGGAGTTACACAAGAGAGAAGTGGCCGGCCACTTTGGTTTGAATGGGGAATTCATTTTCATTCAAGTGGTGTATCTTCTTCTTCTTCCACTCAAGCTTTCCCTCTCCCTCTCCTCCTTGCTTGGCCGAACCACATAGGTGCTAGCACACCTTGGTTTTTTTGGTCACCTCCATCTAGTGTGTCCGTGTGGATACTTCTAGAGGACCGACACTTGACGGTCTTGAGATCCGGCATCATTTGGACGAGCGGGATTCGCGTGGGGCGCGCATCAAAGGTATAATCTAACTTTAGTGTAGATCTAAAGTTTTTACAAACTCGTACAAGAAAAGGTTTTTCGAAAAGTTTTGTTTACGAATCTTTGCACGAGATCCATGGCTTTGGGTGACTCGGGGTTTCCGCGATACGAAAAAGTGATTTCGCGGCCCGACGAACCCAACAAAATGCTCCTGCTACATTTATGGATCTGATGAACAGAGTGTTCAAAGAGTATTTGGATAAGTTTGTGATCGCCTTCATAGATGATATTCTTATATACTCCGGAACACCAGAAGAACATGTCGAACATCTAAAGACAGTATTACAGAGTCTTCAGCAGAAACAGTTGTATGCGAAGTTCTCCAAATGCGAGTTTTGGCTTGATCAAGTGTTCTTTCTAGGGCACATTATTTCTAAAGACGGGGTTATGGTAGACCTGACAAAAGTAGAAGCTGTGAGCAACTGGAATAGACCTAAGAATGCTAGTGAAATCAAGAGTTTACTTGGATTAGTAGGCTATTATAGGAAATTTGTAGAGAACTTCTCAAGGATCACATCCCCATTGACAGCACTCACCAGAAAGAATAGAAAGTTTGAGAAGGCCGAGGATTGTGAAAAGAGTTTCATTGAATTAAAAAGGAGATTTACTAGTGCTCCAATCCTGACTCTTCCAGAGAATAGAGAAGGCTTTGATATATACAGTGATGCTTCTAAATTAGGGCTCGGAGCGGTATTGATGTAGAATGGCAAGGTCATTGCCTATGCCTCGCGACAGCTCAGGATTATGAGAAGAACTATCCTACTCATGACCTTGACTTAGCAGTGGTAGTGTTCGCACTAAAAATTTGGAGGCATTACTTATATGGAGCTCAATGTAAGATATACACAAATCACCAGAGTTTGAAGTATTTCTTCACTCAAAAAGACCTGAACATGAGACAGCGAAGATGGCTTGAGCTAGTCAAAGACTATGGACTATGAAATACTCTACCATCCAGGGAAGGCAAATAAAGTGGCAGATGCATTAAGTAGAAAATCTTGTGCCGCTTTACTGTCTACATCTGCTATGTCCCATCCCCTACAGAAAAAAATAGTAAATTTCGGGCTTGAAATTATTGTTGGGCAGCTCTCCACTTTGACACTAGTGTCAACCCTGCTTGAAGATATACAAAAAGGGCAGGATGGAGATCCCGAGATTCAAAAGATCAAGCAGGGGATACAAGAGGGAGAAAATAGAGAGTTTCGGGTATCCGACAGTGGGATACTATATCATGGTGACTGTCTCTGTGTCCCTAATCAAGAAGAATTGTGAAGGAAAATTTTAGATGAAGCCCATGAAACACCCTATGCAATGCATCCTGGTTCCACCAAGATGTATCAGGATATAAAGGAACGCTTTTGGTGGTCTAGAATGAAAAGAGACATTGCAAGATACGTTAGTACCTATCTGACGTGTCAACGGGTTAAAGCAGAACATCAAAAACCAGGCGGAGTTTTGCAGCCTATCCAGATCCCAGAGTGGAAGTGGGAGGATATATCTATGGATTTTATAGTGGGATTACTTAGAACTACGAATGGTTATGATGCTATCTGGGTAATAGTGGACAGATTAACCAAGTCTGTTCATTTCCTACCTATCAGAATATCCTACTCTATTGAACAGCTAGCACAATTGTATGTGAAAGAGATTATCAGATTGCATGGAGTTCCCAAAACCATAATTTCTGATAGAGATGGTCACTTTACATCACACTTCTGGGAGTGTGTTCAGAGAGCTCTTGGCACTAAGCTACAGTCTAGCACTGCATTTCATCCTCATACTGACGGGCAAACAGACCGAGTGAACCAAGTTTTGGAGGATATGTTACGGGCATGTGCTTTGGATTTCAAAGGGAGCTGGTGTTGATATCTATGCTTAGCAGAATTCGCATATAATAATAGCTATCAGGCTACTATCGAAATGACACCTTATGAGGCTTTAAATGGGAGGAGATGTAGATCTCCTATATGTTGGTATGAAGGTGGTGAAAAGAAGGAAATGGGACTCCAAACAAACCTCATCGAAGACAACATAAAAGCTATTCAGAACATCCGCCAGAGAATAAAAACTGCTTAGCGCCAGCAGAAGAGCTATGCGGATGTGCGCCATAGACCGCTAGAATTTGAGGTTGGGGACTCAGTATTCCTCAAAGTAGCTCCTATGAAGGGAGTGATGCGATTTGGAAAAAGAAAGGGAAGTTGAGTCCACATTATGTGGGGCCATACCGGATCACTAGAAGAGTTGGCAAGGTAACTTATGAGCTGGAACTACCTCAGGAAATGTCAGCTATTCATAAAGTATTTCATGTCTCAATGTTGAAGAAGCATGTTCCTGATGCAAACCAAGTGATTGAGCCATAGATGGTACAGGTTCAAGAAGATCTCAGTTATGAAAGTCGACCTATTCAGATAATAGATCGAGAAGTTAAGAAGTTGAGGAACAAAGAGATACAGTTAGTAAAAGTGTTGTAGCAAAGTCAACAGTATGAAGAGGCAACATGGGAATGTGAGGAAGACATGAGACTGAAGTATCCACAATTGTTCTAAGTTCGAGGACGAACTTTTTATAACGTATGGGGATTGTAACACCCATAAAATTTCCTTTAGTTCAAAATAGCAAAAAGAAGTAGAACAAGAGATAAAAGAATAAATAAATAAATAAATAGATTTATAAATGGCCTGGGGTTAGGATTGAACCCAAGACCTCTTATATATGACTGGTTAAAGTTGCCATTAGGGTGGTGGTAAAGCATCACATGAGCAATATGAAATAATTCATTATATGTGGAGTTTGTGTAAAGAGATGCTTCAACTTCCACATAGTATAAAAGGGAATTGAAGTGATGAAAACCTAGTTTTTATCTTCTTCTTCTTCTCTAGCCAAATTCTCTCCTTCCTCTTGCTCAAGTTCAGCCAGAATTTAGGGTTTTATGTATTTAAAGCCTTTCGAGGGAAGAATCTAGGAGGAGGATATCTCCCAAGAAAGGAGTACGCTTAGAAGGGCTAACCAGGGAGAGTAAAGCATACAAGAAAGGTCATTCTCCCTAAACCATAACAGTGTAAGAGTAAGAAATAGCAAAAGAATGTAAGAACCTCTCACCTGCAGTATAAGTTGCTTCGAAAAAGTATTTAGTAATGTCTTTTATGCATGATTTAAAAGATTTATGTTGAGTTATGCTTTAGACATGTTAAGGAAGAAGCTTATCATATTATGTAAGAAGCCCTCTAAATTTTTGGGGACTAAGAGCATGTGTAGGTTGTATCGAATTGCTTCCCATTTAGTTTGGGGCTAAGAAGCTGATTCAAAGGCCCTAAAAGTGCTTCCCTATAAGTGTGAGGGGATAAAGTGCACATCAAGTGTTTGTTGAAATGACAAGCAAGTGCAAAGTAAAAGAAAATGATATTAGAAGAAAGTATTTTACTTTGAAGTGACATGTACTGGACCAAGGTCCTTGGGATTGGCTCCTAGATTGCCCCTAGGCATAAGTTCGCCTAGTAGTACCTTAATAGATTCGGGATTAGCTGCCTCGGATCTTATTAAGGATGCGCACAAAGTGGTACATTGTCGGGCCCAAGAAAGTTGACTATTATGTTCACTAGTATGTATCATAAAGTTTTCAAAGTTCATTGGTTTGTTAAAGTGAAACCATCATTAAGTGGAAAACTTGAGTTATAAAGTGTTGTTGATGAACTTTACGATATGCTAAGATTTCTGTTCTCATTACATCACTAGCATGGTTTAAGTTGATGATTAGCATGATAAACTGGTTTAAAAATACATATCATGTGCATATTTACAAAGCATGTGTTTTAGTGTGAACTATACTCAAGTGCATGTTTGTTGTTTTCTTTTCAAGCAGTTTTCTTTTTAAAAAGCATGTTCTCTTTAATGAGTAGTTTGTGAGTAGATGGTACTTACTAAACCTTTGCTTATAGATTGCATTTCCTTATACTGGAGATAAAGGTAAAGGAAAGCTCGAGTAGGCGGGGCAGCAGGAGCAATGTTTGTTGGTATGTGTGACGTAATAGTGGGAAACGATCTTGGAGGTTGCTAGTGCTTGACTATGTTAGAGTTAGGTACTAATGGATATGTTTTATTATCTCCACTTAGTATGAAAAATACTATATGAGTAGTGTATAATGAATTGTAGTTTGGTAGTGATTGGTGTATCAAAGATTCTCCCTAAAGTTGTGGGATAAAGTGGTAAACCAAGGAGGAGAACAAAGGGGAAGAATACCCCATTTTGTGTAGCAGGGTGTGACCCCGCACGGCCGTGTCACAGCCGTGTGGAGTCACACGACCACACCCCTCCTCCTCTTGGCCCAAAGTGTCACGACCGTGTGATGTCACACGGCCGGACACTTCCTCCTCTCGGCCCAAAGTGTCACGGCCGTGTAGAGTCAATGGCCGGACACTTCCCCGTCTCGACCGAGGTGACACAGTCGTGTGGAGTCACACGGTCGTGCACCTCCTCTCTGCTATTCGGGGTGACACAACCGTGTGGTTTTGCACGACCGTGCACCCCTAGGTGCACACGGCCGTGCACCCCTAGGTGACATGGTCGTGTGACTTTCACACAGCTGGGCCCTGTGCTAGCCGGGAGCGCTTCACATCTCGATCAACGATCTAAATAAGTTTAGAGTAGATCTCTGAACTAGACAGTAACTTATGTGTGAAGTAAGATGTGAAAGGAAAATTAACGCCGATCTTTGTAAGGTAGGTTACGGTAGTAGAAGGGAGGGCGTTACATATAGTAACCCTAGGTTTAACCAAAAAGAACAATCGAATCACAAGATCGAAAAATAACAGAAACACAAATAAAAAAACCTACAATCACTAGCCTCTTGTGTTTGGTATTTCAAGATCTAAACAAAAAGGATGAACTAGTTATGATGTGGAAACGAATAACTAGTTATACCTTTTGTAGCTTATAGATCTCACGATCTTGTATCGTATTCCTATTCTTATCTTGGACGTCCTGTGGGCGACGATCTACCAAGATGAGAATCCACCCAAGCTTCCTTCTTCTCCAAGCAAGTTTCAGCCAATCAACAAACTCCTTGAGATGAAGAACTTCGGCCACCAACCAAACTCCAAGGGATGCTAAGAATTAATGTCTCCTATCTCTCCTTCTTCCTCTAGCAAAATCCGGCCACCACCAAGCTCCTTGAGATGAAGATGCCGCCGGCCAACCAAGGAAGAAGAATAGGAGAAAAGGAGGAAGAGAAGGGCCGACCACACCACCAAGGAATAGAAGAGAGAAATACTAGATTATATGTTATGAGGTGAGACACCTCTACCCTCTCTTTTATATTCCTTGGTCTTGGCAAATAAGGATAGTTTTATAAATAAAATTTCCTTATATTTCTTGCCAATGTTTAAGAAGGAAAATTTAATTAAAATTTCCCTATAAACTTCTTAATGGCCGGCCACCTTATTCCCTCCAAATAAAGAATTTTTAATCACAAAATTAAAACTTCTTAATTTTTTCTGGAAATTTTAAAATAAAAATTTCTTTTTAACAAATTCCCTTCATGGTTGGTTATAAAAGGAAACTTTTATAAATTAAAATCTCTCTATTAAAACATGTGGATGATTACAAAAAGGAAAGTTTTCCCCAAAATTAAAATCTTCCTTTTAACTACAAATAAGGAAAGATATCAAACTTTTCTCTTAATCCTTTGTAGAAAGCTATAAAAGGAAAGATTTATAATTTTTAAAACTCTTTTTTAAAACCATGAGGATAGTTACAAAAAATTAAAGTTTTATCAAAAATTAAAATCCTCCTTTTAACTACAAATAATGGAAGTTATCAAACCTTTCTCTTAATCCTTTGTAGAAAGCTATAAAAGGAAAGATTTAAATTTTAAACTCTCTTTTAAAACCATGACTTCCACATAAGAAAATATTTTAAAAAATAAAATCCTTTTATTTTAATTTGGTCGGCCACCTTTTGAAACCAACTCACCTTGGTTTGGCCAGCCCTAGCTTGGGCTCCAAGCTAGGCTTGGCCGGTCACCTTAAGGTGGGTAAGAAGGTGGGTATAATACTTTATAAATAAGGGGCTACGATAGGGACCGAGAGGAGGAATTGGTTTTGGTCTCCTGATGAACATGAACTTCCCGTGTTCGTCCCGAACACCCAACTCGAGTTCATCAATAATAACTCATACAACTAAAGAGTTATTATTGAACTACCGCACCAATCCCATATTACTATATGGGTTCCTTCTTATCATGAGTGTGTTAATCTCCCTGTGTTTAAGATATCGAATGTCCACTAATTAAATGAGTTATTGACAACTCACTTAATTAATATCTAAGTCCAAGAGTAGTACCACTCAACCTTATTGTCATGTCGGACTAAGTCCACCTGCAGGGTTTAACATGACAATCCTTATGAGCTCATCTTGGGGACATTATCAACCTAGATTACTAGGACACAGTTTCATTCTATAATCAACAACACACCATATAAATAATATCATTTCCCAACTTATCGGGCCTATTGATTTATCGAACTAAATCACACCCTTTCATAAATTAAAGAAATGAATATTAAGTATATGTGCTTATTATTATATCATGAATAAGAGCACACATTGCCATAATAACAATGGTCTTGTTCTTTTATTTAGTCAGTATAAAAAGACCTTACGTTAAATGGTCTAGCTCAATACAATCTGAGTGTACTAGTGCAATTTTATAGTCAAGATAAACTAATACCAAATTATACTACTACTATTCCAATGGTTTGTTTCTATCCATCTTAGTCATGAGCAACTGTATATAATTTATAAAGAACTGATAACATGATCTTCTGTGTGTGACACCACACACCATGTTTTCTACAATATAAATTAATTGAACAACTACACTTAGCATATAAATGTAGACATTTGACCAATGTGATTCTTTATAATTGTTTACAAACAACTAGGCTTTTAGTATACACTCTAACAAGTAACTCATTTAATTATTAGACATTCAATATCTTAAACACAGGAAGACTAAGACATTCATGATAAGAAGGAGCCCATATTGTAATATGGAATTGATACGGTAGTGCAATAATAACTCTTTAGTGGTATGAGTTATTATTGATGAACTTGAGTGGGGTGTTCCGGGTGAACGCAGGAGCTCAAGCTCATCGGGAGACCAAAACCAATTCCTCCTCTCGGTCCCTGTTCTAGCCTCTTATTTATAAAGCCTTATATCCACTTAAAGCCAAGCTTCTTACCCATCTTGTTGTGGCTGGCCAAGCCAAGCTTGGAGCCCAAGTAGGGCCGGCCAAGCCAAAGAGGGGAGCCAAGTTGTGGCCGGCCAAGCTTGGAGCCCAAGCAAGGAAGTCGGCCACATTAAAATAAAAGGGTATTTTAAATTTTAAAATCTTTCCTTTTGTGGAAGCCATGTTTTTCAAAAAGAGTTTTTAATTTTAATCTTTCCTTTTATAGCTTTCTACAAAGGATTAAGAGAGATGTTTGATATCTTTCCTTATTTGTAGTTAAAAGGAAGATTTTAATTTTTGATAAAACTTTCCTTTTTTGTAACCATCCACATGTTTTAAAAGAGAGATTTTAATTTATAAAATTTTCCTTTTATAACCAATAAGGGATTTAAAAGAGAAATTTTTTATTAAAAATTTCTTACCGGAAACAAATAAGAAAGTTTTAATTTTATGTTTAAAACTTTCCCTATTTGGAGCACAAGTATATGACCGACCATGACAAGCATTAAAGGAAGTTTTAATTTTTTGTTTTAAAACTTTACTTTTTAATCATTGGCAAGGAATATAAGGAAGTTTTAATTATGTTTAAAACATTCCTTTTTTGCCAAGACCAAGGATTATAAAAGAGAAGGAGGGGGTGCCTCACCTTATAACACATATTCTATTCCTCTCTTCCAATTCCTTGGTGGTCGGCCCTATTCCTTTTCACTTCTCCATTTGTTTTCTTCCTTGGAGAGCAGCGGCATCTAGTTGGTGATCTCTTGGTGGCCGGTTGCTTGAAGGAGAAGAAGAAGAGAAGGAAGTTCTCTTGTCTAGCATCCTTTGGAGGTTAGTTGGTAGCTGAATCTTGGAAGCAATGGAAGAAGCTTGGGTGGATTTCATCTTGGAAGATCGTCGCCCACACGACATCCAAGAGAAGGAGAGGAATACAGCAGAAGATCAAGAGGTCTATAAGCTACAAAAGGTATAACTAGTTATTAGTTTCTGCATCATAACTAGTTCATCTTTTGTATAGATCTTGAAAAACCAAACACAAGAGGTTATCGGCTTTAAGTTATCATTTTTGTTATCGATTTTATTTTTCGATTTCATGTTTCAATAATGTGCTTCTATTGAGGTCTCTGTAATTAAACCTAGTTTACTGTAAGAAGTTAAATATCTGATTTCTTTGAAAGGCTTTGTCTAGGAAGTGGTGGATGATCCCATTGTTAGCTAGAGCCCTAAAGCCAATCATTTGATGATTGTATTTTGGACTTGTTGTACCATATTTTATATAAATAAAGGCATTTGGTTTTTGGTTATTATACTTACTTGTATTGGTGCCAAATAAACTAAGTATAATAACGTCCTAGAGTAGAAGGTTCTTACCTATATCAATCGATTGGTTGAATCGATAGTGAGATGATATAGGGAACACTACTCTAAATCATTCCTAGTCGAGTATTAACATTCAGGGACAATGTTAATGCAATAAGACTAGCATGTAGGTCAACTCGATGACTTGATCTCACAAGTCATGGATATAGAGATATCAAGTTGACACATGGGTATGCATTAGAGAATGCATACTGAATGACCCGCCATGAGAAAGTATCATGGATCGTTATATGAGTGTCATATACTTTCTCATGTGGCTATTAGTATGACTACTAGTCCTTAGACCTGAAGTCACCATAGATCCCTACATAAGGAGTTATATACTTTGGTTTCGTCAAACGTCACCCGTAACTGGGTGGACTATAAAGGCGATTACTGGGTATGTAACGAATTATGCAGAGGGATGTGAGTGATGTAGATGGGATCTATCCCTCCTATATGACGGGAGAGACATCGGTATTCTTGATAGAGTGAGACCACGAAGTGCATGGCCATGCCCAAATGAGTCAATATAGGATATTGAGCTCATTTGATTTAGTGAGTCTACTTGGAGTTCAAGATTTAGATTGGTCAGAGGATGACACGGTCTATGTCTCACATTGATCAATCTAGATGTCTAGGATAGAAGGACACTTGTCATATATTGTGAGGAGTCACAATTAATAGTCACAAGGTGATGTTGGATCTCAACATTTCTTGTAACTTGGGTAGCAATGATGTATTGCTAGATGCCGCTCATTGCTTATGTTTTTAATGGAGTTTAGAAACATTGTCAACGTTACAAGAACCTATTGGGTTACACACAAAGAACAAGTGGATGGAGATTAGGTTCATATGATGAACCAATTGGATTAGGTTCATATGATGAACCAATTGGATTCGGATTGATTTAAATTAGACTTATTGAGTTAGACTCAATTAGATTCAATTGTTGAATGAGTCTAATTTAAATTTGATTCATTAAGTCAATTTATATTAATGAATTGAGATTCATTAGATTGAAATTGGCTTGGATCAAAGAATGAATTCAACTCAACATGGAAGAGATTTGGTCAATTTTGACTTGACCAAAATGGGAAGTTGAAACATCAAGTTTGACTTGATGTATTGCCACTTCATGGAGGATGACTCATCCTACATGGCAGTCACATCATCTCCACCTCATGGAGGTTACACCTCCCATTCCATTTAATGTGGCCGACCACATTAAATGGGGAGGTTACAATGGTGTGGCCGGCCACACTAATGCAAAAAGGAGGTTTTGTTTTGTGGCAATTGATGTGTGTTAATGCTTCATCTTCTTCCTTAGCTTCTTCCTCCTCCTTACTACTGTTGCCGTGGGGTTTCATGAAGGGTGAAGATATGTGAGTTGTGTTCCAAGAGAATAGAGAAAGTGAAGGTCACAAAGGAGGATACTACTAGTGAGTGTATAAGATTCCTTTTCACTTTCTCTCTTTTCTCTCTTCCAAATCCTATCCGAGAGCCCTAGAAAGTGCTAGCACACTTGGGGTACTCTCTTCTCCATCCTTGTGTGTTAGAGAACATACCTTGTTCGTGTGGATATCACTAGAGAGTTGTCTACGTTGACAACTTTGAGATCCAACGTACCTTGGACTTGCGGGATTACGAAAAGGGCACGCATCGAAGGTATAAATGGTTTTTCCTTTGTAGATCTATTGTAGATCTAGAAGTTTTGTAACTCGTACTCGTATGTTTTCGAATTCTTCTTCGCACGGATCCAATGGCTAGGGTGATTCGGGGTTTTCGCGACGCGAAAAAACAGTTTTCGCGGCCCGAAAAACCCAACACCCATATCTAAGAAGGCCTAGTGCCTCACCATGTTTAACCTGGAAGCTAATCTTTGAAATTGAAATTTAATAAATTCTGTAATACGGTTTAACTTAGGAAGATCACATTGGTTAAACTTAGAGTAAAAATGTTAAGTATCGTTTCCAATCCAAGTTTAACTTCTTAAGGACAATTTGAATTAATAATGTTAAGCATCATTTGCAATCCAAATTTAACTTCAGTAGAGCACATGGGTAGCTAGGATAGTTCTATGCTTGTACAAATTTTTGTACAGGGAAACTAGGATGATATTCCGAGTAGCAAAAAATAATTGGTATCAGAGCTAGGTTATACCTTTGTGTGTTTGGTTTTTATTTTAATTATGCACATGTCATATATATTTTAGGCAGGATAATAGTAGGATATGCAAATAGATTAACTCTGTGGTTGCAGACTCCAACCAATAGCCTATTGTGATTGTGTGTGATTGGACCCTCGGACATGTTGAGGGCATTTTATGTGTGTGCATGATTGTATTTATTAAATACAGTAAGAGTTGTATTAGTTTTAGGATTTTACATTATTGTTCGATCTAGATTTTATGTATATTCCTTTGTGGAATATAAGATCGATATATGTAAAATTTTATTTTTGTAGCGGATCATATCCTTGCGAGGCTTGGTGCTATTTGAGGACCAGAGGCACAGCATAAAAGGAATCTCGATGGACGTGATGACATGAGCCCTGGGGCTGGCGGCACATGGAGGGCAGTGATGGAAGAGGCCATAATAGTTAGAAATTGTTTTTCTACATTTATTGCTTTTATTTGCTGTGATGTGTGTGTGTGTGCATGTTAAAATCATCATCTTAAATAACTAAGTGGGAGAGGGATTTATAAATAAATTCCACGGTCTCCATTACTGGTTTGTAAGTGATGCAAACAAACTTGCGCGTTAGCTCTGAGTGCCTTCCTCTACATCGGATGAGTTTGTTTGCGGATCACTAGATCAAACTTCCTTTTTGGATGATTATAGGAAATTATTTAGGAGTGTATGATCTTCTCCATCTGAAGGGGCACAATCCTATTTAATGGACTAAGTATTAAGTAATGGTATACACTTAGGCACATTTAATAGTATCCTTGTAACGCCCGCCCTCCCTGCTACTAAAAGGGACGGGGCTACTTACTTACTTAACTATTCCAGGATACACATGCATATTTAAAATTTCTTTCTAGTAATATAAAACAGCGGAAATATCATGAAGTTATACTGGAATGTAACATAATACACTAGGTTCATGTCAGACATAACAAAAATAACATAGCAGGTCTTTATTTGTCTTAGCCGAGCCACTGCCACACACATTTCCTTGCCTCTTCTGCAGCTCCCTTAGATCATCCATTCCTTGCCTTTATCTGTGGTACAAGGAAAGTAAGCTATGAGCACACAGGCTCAGTAAGATCCTTTCCTATTCACAAAAACCGTATTTCATAGCATGGTCATATAAGCATATAACAATGGAGACATAATCATCTAACATTATATCATGTGAACATATCCTCCTTGTTAGTTAGAGCCGTAGAGCCAATCATTTGATGATTGTATGGACTCATTGTATCATATTCTTGTATATTAATAAAGGCATTTGTTTGGTTATTATACTTATTTGTATTAGTGCCAAATAGACTAAGTATAATAGCGTCCTTGAGTAGAAGGTTCATGCCTATATCAATCGATTAGTTGAATCGATAGTGAGATGATATAGGGAACACTACTCTAAATCATTCCTAGTCGAGTATTAACATTCAGGGACATTGTTAATGCAATAAGACTAGCATGTAGGTCAGCTCGATGACTTGATCTCACAAGTCATGGATATAGAGATATCAAGCTGACACATGGGTATGCATTAGAGAATGTATACTGAATGACCCGCCATGAGAAAGTATCATGGATCGTTATATGAGTGTCATATACTTTCTCATGTGGCTATTAGTATGACTATTAGTCTTTTGACCTGAAGTCACCATGGATCCCTACATAAGGAGTTATGTACTTTGGTTTCGTCAAACATCACCCGTAACAGGGTGGACTATAAAGACGATTACTGGGTATGTAACAAATTATGCAGAGGGATGTCAGTGATGTAGATGAGATCTATCCCTCCCATATGACGGGAGCGACATCAATATTCTTGATAGAGTTAGACCACGAAGTGCATGGCCATGCCCAAATGAGTCAACATTAGATGTTGAGCTCATTTGATCGAGTGAGTCTACTTGGAGTTCAAGATTTAGATTGATTAGAGGATGACACGGTCTATGCCTCATATTGATCAATCTAGATGTTTAGGATAGAAGGACAATGTCACATATTGTGAGGAGTCACAATTAGTAGTCACAAGGTGATGTTGGATCTCGACATTTCTTGTAACTTGGGTAGTAATTATGTGTTGCTAGATACCGCTCATTACTTATGCTCCTAAATGGGTTTAGGGCATTGCCAACGTTACAAGAACCTATAAGGTCACACACTTAGGACATTTAGATGGAGATTTGGTTCATATGATGAACCAAGAGGATTAGATTCATTTGATGAATCAAATTGGATTAAGAGTAATCCAAATTGGGCTAATTGAGTTAGACTCAAGTTGATTCATGTATTTAATGAGTCTAATTTAGATTATGACTCATTAGATCAATTTAATTTAATGAATTAGATTCATTATATTAAGTTGGCTTGAATCAAATGGTTAGATTAGATCAACCATGAGAGAGATTGAGTCAAGTTTGACTTGACTAGAGAGGAAGAAGAAGAGTCAAGTTTGACTTGACTCTTTGCCACATCATGAGTGAGGTGGCAAGATGTGGACCAATAGTGTTGTTCCACATCATCTTGTTTTGCCACCTCATGGAGGTTACAAGCCTTCATTGCATTTAATGTGGGTTGGCCACATTAAATGAGTGGAGGTTACTCATTTGCCACATCATTGTGAGGTGGCAAGATGTGGACCAATGGTAATGGTCCACATCTTCATGATGTGCCACATCATAGGAGTTACACAGCACCTCTTAATGGTTTCACATTAATTGTGATTAATGTGGAATGGGAGTTACACTCCATGGAGTGGCCGGCCACACAAAAGTGGTGAATGAAATTTGATTTTATTCAAGGCATTACTTCTTCTTCTTCCTCAAGAGAGCTCTCTCCCTTTCCTCCTCTTGCCGTGACCACACAAGGTGCTAGCACACTTTTTTGTGTGAGGTTTCTCCACCTACGTGTCCGTGTGGATACTTCTAGAGGACTGGCGCTTGATGGTCTTGAGATCCGGCAACTCCTTGGAAGAGCGGGAACGCGAAAGGGCACGCAACAAGGGTAAAGTTCTCAACACATAGATCTAGGAGTAGATCTAAAGATTTTGAAACTCGTATTTGTATTTCGTTCGGTTTTCCTTGCACGGATCTATGGCTTTGGTTGATTCGGGGTTTCCGCGATGCGAAAAGCGGTTTTCGCTGCCCGAAAAACCCAACACTCCTATCATATCATATCATTAAGAAACATCATACTCTCAACATATCATAAATAAAGGCATCATGTAATATGAATCATAGAAGCATAACATATCATCAGGTCATATGAATCATAAACAAAACATCTCATAACATCATGTCCTATAAGTCATAAGAGCATAGCATAACATCATGTCATATAATTCATAAAACATATCATATCATGAATGGGTACATTATGCAGAATGTCTTTTTAAAACATATGCCATGTCAAGTGCAAAATGTCTTTAAACATATATTTTAATACTTAAACATAATATCATCATCATGAGGGCCCGGCTTGTACCACATACATACATAAATGCGCGCAATCCCTAGGACAGGGTAGCTAACCCCGAACCTACTAGGGATCTAGACCCGTTCATAGTCCGTCTGCCTAGGGGCGTACTAAGGAGCCCATCCCTTTTTACTAGACCCGTTCATAGTCCGTCGGCCTAGGGGCGCTTATGGAGCCCACCCTTGGTACAAGCCATACAAAGTAAAATACATGTCGTGCATATCATATCATCATAACTGTCATATCATATCATCATAATGTCATGCTCTTGTCTTAACATGAAGAGTGCTCTTAATCCCAACTTAAGGGAAGCAACTCTTAGCCATTTTCTTATCATATCATAAGGCATACATACTTGGGCACATGGCTATCATAAAAAAAATCATTTTCATGCCTGGTTCATAAGCTTACGTAAATGAGCAAGCAACATATTTGAAATCATACATGCTTGGGTACATAGTCATCATATGAATCATTTCATGCATAGTTCATACATAAATAGGCATGTTACTTGTCTTGTCATAAAGCATGCATACATAAGCATAAAACACATCATAAAAGTCATTATCATGCATAGTTCATAAGCATACTTAAATAAGCATATAAAGCATCATAGGAAAAACATAATCATACATAGAAAACATTTACTAGCATCTCCTAATTCATATCCTAGTATGTGAGGCACCTAGCAAAATCATAATTGGGTCTCTAACCCCAATTCCATATAGTGGCCGAAAGTTACCATGCTTAGTTTTAGGTTACAACAACATATAAGCATGTGAACCTTAAATCAATTTCATATCATAAACTATAAAGAATATCATGAGCATAGGTAGTAGGTTCTAAGCTTCCTAGGTCTTTTAACTTGGTTGTGGCTGAACCTTTAAAAGCATGAAACTAAATTCTATACAAGCATAAGAATATCAAGCTAACGTCATATCATATCATAAGGAAATTCATGAGCTTGCTAAGTTTAAATTTCAAACTTCCTTGAACCCTAGAATATAGTCATGGCTGAAAGTTCATGAAAGGGAAATAAACTTCTAAGCAGCATACAAACATGAATACCTAGCCAAGTTCATGTCATATCATAAAGAAGTCTATGAGCATGTTAAATTAGGTTTTAAGCTTCATGAAACCCTAAAATCCACCATGGCCGAAACTTCATAAAAAAGAAATAAACTTCTAAGCAGCATACAAACATGAATACCTAGCCAAGTTCATATCATATCATAAATAAGTCTATGAGCATGTTAAATTAGGTTTTAAGCTTCTTGGGACCCTAGATCCATCATGGCCGAACCTTTACATAAAGGAAAATAAAATTTCCAAGCAATATACAAACATGAATACCTAACCAAGTTCTTATCATATCATAAGGGAGTCTATAAGCATGTTAGATTAGGTTCTAAGCTTCTTATGGCCGAACCTTTACTATAAAGGAATTAAAATTTCCAAGCAACATACAAACATGGATATTTAGTCATGTTCATATCATATCATAAAGGCATCTATAAGCAAGTTAAATTAGGTTTTGAGCTTCTTGAAGCCCTAGTGATACAACTCCGGATCAGCTCCAAGCCAATGAAACGGGACTACAAGTCGAGATGTAGGTCCCAAACCAAGAGGAGCATGAAGGGGACTTGCACATACCAGCTGAGCCGATAACGAAAACAGAGGTCAAGCAAGTTCAACGTGTTGTGCAAGCATTGACATCTCATATCTTGGAAGGGCAGGCTATGGAGTTACAGTCGATGCCATGCCGAATGATCAACTTCATACAAGTCGACCCTAAATTGGGCCAATCAGCTGCGGAAGAATGGAATATCATGATGCAACATGTTCCTAGTCAAATACCATACTAGAATGATGGGAAAACACACCATTTTGGTTGGAATTGGTGTGTCATTTAATGCCACCTACATTTTGGACGAATTCCCAAGTGGAGAACAGCTAGAAGGAGTTTGCATGAAGACTTGCATTCATTATCTTCTCTTTCCATGCCTTGGAAACTACCATTTTCAGTTCTATATAATGTCTTGAGTAGATATCAAAGGGGGCAGCAAACATTCTATTTTGAGAGAGTTTTCCTCCTTGTTGTTCTTCAGCAACTCTGTAGGGATTACGGGTGAGCACTTGTAATTTCTCAGCACTCTTATAATATCGGTTCTTGGTTCTGTTATAACTATTGGGTCGATATTCTCCATTTTCTCATAATATTGGTTCTTGATTCTCTATAATCAACGGGTCAATATTCCATCCCTCGAAACCTCCTTTGGACGATCCCGGAACTGAGTTCCAAATCTTATTGTTGCTAGGTCTCGCGGCATTGTTCGTCGAGGTTCACATCATCTTTGGTATCAGAGCTTGGCTCCAAATCAGGTTTATCTATCTATCGTAGTGTTTATATTTTTATCACAATCAGTCCATACTCATCTTGTTTATCTTCATCTACTTTCTAGTTGTTTCAAAAAAAAAAAAAAAAAGAAGAAGAAGAAGAAGAAGAAGAAGAAGAAGAAGGGAAAAAAAAGAAAAAAAAAAGAGGAAAAACAAAAAGAAGAACAAAAAAAAACACAAAGAAAAAAAAAGTGAACAGAAAAGAAAAGGAAGAACAAAGATCGTTTGATTTGTTGGACTGCATCTCGTGATATACATCTAGTGCCATTTGTGGCTGCCGTGATTCCATTTCCATTTGCATTTTTTTTTCTCTACTCTACTTACCATCTCCATTGTGCTGCTTTGATTTGCTTTGTTCTATTTTGCTTCATCATATCATCATTTCTGTTTACTTCATATCGTCTTTTCATCATTCCTTGATTGACATCGTAACCTCGATCCAATTGAGCCTAGAATCGGTGTTCTGAGTTTGTTGTGTTGAACAAGTGATTGCTTATTTGACTTGCTTAGTTTCTCTAGAAATTTTTGGAGGAAAACAAGTGAGCAGAGAGAACTCAATTTTCTGAGTGAAACACGAGTGTTCTCCAACTGAGTGCAACACGTGAGGGAGTGAGTGAGGATCCCCCTTTGTTTGTAATATTTCATTTGCAGCTCACTATGTCTCAAGAGCACGGTGGCAGGATTGATCCGAGTGATGGAGGAGCGGCTGATCAGACTGCGATCATGCGGGCTATGCAGCAACAATTTGAGCGCATGAATGTCGTGTTCAATGAGATTCGAGATCGGCTGGATAGGCATGAGGATCGGCTCGAACAACTTCAGCAAGAGCCATTACCTAGGCCTCGGAGACCCGACCAGCGGCCACATTTTGCTCCAAATATCCCAGATGATGACTATGATGATGGGGCGAGCAATGAAGTAGTCTCCAATGCTACTTGGAGGAGGGCTAGGGCTATCAGACCCGAAAGACCAAGGCATGCTCAAAGGCAACACCGAGAAAGGGAAGTCATAGATCGTAACATGGGCACCATCAAACTGTCCATTCCTCCATTTCAAGGTAAAAATGACCCTGATGTTTATATTGAATGGGAGAGGAAAGTTGAGCTAGTATTCGATTGTCACAATTATTCGGAGGAGAAGAAAGTGAAGCTTGCTGCGGTGGCTTTTACCGACTATGCCATTATATGGTGGGATCAGCTGACCCTGAGTAGACGTCGAAACCGTGAGCTTCCCATCGACAATTGGGAGGACATGAAAGCCGTTATGAGAAGAAGGTTTGTTCCATCTCACTATTATCGGGACTTACATTTGAAATTGCAAAGTCTGAAGCAGGGGTCCATGACTGTGGAAGACTACCACAAGGAGATGGAGATAGCCTTGATTCGGGCTAACATTGAGGAGGACCGAGAGGCGACCATGGCTCGGTTCATTTGTGGCCTGAACCGTGAGATTGCTAATATTGTTAAGCTGCATCACTACGTGGAGCTTGACGATGTGGTACACATGGCAATGAAAGTTGAAAGACAACTCAAGAAAGGAGTGCGATCATCCTCCAAGTATGAGGCCGCGAGTTCATCCCCTTGGAAGCAGAAGTGGGGATCATCAAAACCAACTGAGAAAACAGTTTCAAAATCAAAGAGAGAGACGAATGTGGCCAAGACACAACCTAGCAACAAAGATAGGGGTAACTCATCTTCCCAACCTCAAAGAAATCGTGACATCAAATGTTTTCGTTGTTTAGGATCAGGTCATATTGCTTCTCAATGCCCAAACAAGCGATCAATGATCATATTGGATAATGGGGAGATCGAAACTGAAGAGGAAGATGAAGGAAATGAGTCCACTCCATCAGTTGAAGACACTAGTGATGTTGAGCTTGCTGTTGATGGCCAAGCTCTTGTTGTGCTAAGAGCTCTCCATATGCAAGCCAAAGAAGACGATGATGGGCTGCAAAGGGAGAACATCTTCTACACCCGCTGCCATGTGAAAGATCGAGTATGCGGTTTGATTATTGATGGTGGCAGCTGTGTTAATGTTGCAAGCAAGTTAATGGTGGACAAGCTTGGTCTACCTACCTTGAAGCATCCAAAGCCGTATAAACTCCAATGGCTCAATGACAGTGGAGAAATGAAGGTAACCAAGCAGGTCCTTATTTCATTTATGATTGGAAGGTACACGGATGAGGTTCTGTGTGATGTTGTACCCATGCAAGCTAGCCATTTGCATCTTGGAAGGCCATGGCAATTTGATAGACGGACCACACGTGATGGGTACAAGAACCGCTACAGCTTCAGCAAGGATGGTAGGAACATTACACTTGCACCTTTGACACCTCATCAAGTATTTGAGGAACAGATCCAGATCAAAAAGTCTATTGCAGCAAGAGGAAAAAGTGTGGCTGAGATAGAAAAAGAAAATGAGAGTGAAAATGAGAAAAAAGATGGTGGAATGAGAATGAAAAAAGAGAGTGGAAAAAAGGAAAAGATTGAGAGTTCAGCCTTGAAAAAGAAAGAAGAAAGAAAAATGAGCTTCTATGCAAAAGAAAGAGAGATCAAAAGTGCTTATAACTCCGATAGACCGATGATCTTGTTTCTATACAAGGAGGCCTATCTTTCTTTGGATGACCATAATGTTTCTTTGCCTAGTGCTGTGATGTCTCTTTTGCAGGATTTCAAGGATGTCTTTTCCGAAGATACGCCACCTGGGTTACCACCCAAAAGAGGAATCGAGCATCAAATTGATCTCATTCCGGGAGCTTCCATTCCAAACCGACCAGCTTATCGAAGTAGTCCAGAAGAGACCAAAGAGCTTCAAAGGCAAGTTGAAGAACTTATGACTAAAGGACATGTTCGTGAAAGCATGAGTCCCTGTGCTGTGCCTGTGCTGCTGGTTCCAAAGAAAGATGGGACATGGAGGATGTGCGTGGATTGTCGAGCTGTAAACAAAATAACGGTAAAGTATCGTCACCCTATTCCTCGCTTAGATGACATGCTTGATGAATTACATGGATCCACTATATTTTCTAAGATTGATTTGAAGAGTGGGTATCATCAAATTCGAATTAAGGAAGGGGATGAGTGGAAAACAGCTTTTAAGACAAAACAGGGGTTATATGAATGGTTAGTGATGCCATTTGGATTGACAAATGCTCCTAGCACATTTATGCGTCTCATGAATCATGTGCTACGTGCATTTATTGGAAAATTTGTTGTTGTTTATTTTGATGACATTCTGATCTATAGCAAGAGTTTGCATGACCATATTGATAATTTGAAATGTGTGCTTGAAGCTTTGAGGCATGAAAAATTGTTTGCTAACCTTAAGAAATGCAGCTTTTGCGTAGATAGGGTTGTTTTTCTTGGATTTGTTGTTAGTTCCAGAGGCGTGGAAGTTGATGAGGAGAAGGTGAAAGCTATCAGGGAATGGCCTACCCCTAGCACCATCACTGAATTAAGGAGTTTTCATGGTTTAGCCGGGTTCTATAGGAGGTTTGTGCCAAATTTCAGCACCATAGCTGCCCCTTTGACGGAAATCATCAAGAAGAATATTGGATTCAAGTGGGGAGACTCACAAGAGAAAGCCTTCAACGCATTAAAAGAAAAGCTAAGTACTGCTCCTTTACTACTTCTACCCGATTTTACTAAGGCTTTTGAAATCGAATGTGATGCTTCTGGTATTGGTATACGTGTCGTTCTTATGCAAGAAAAGAGGCCAATTGCATACTTCAGTGAGAAGCTCAGTGGTGCAGCATTGAACTACTCAACATATGACAAGGAGCTCTATGCATTGGTGCGAGCTTTGGAGACATGGCAACATTACTTGTGGTCCAAGGAGTTCATCATTCACACGGACCATGAGTCACTAAAGCATTTGAAAGGCCAAGGTAAGTTGAATCGTAGACATGCTCGTTGGATTGAATTCATTGAAATGTTTCCTTATGTGATCCAATACAAGCAAGGAAAAGAGAATGTGGTAGCAGATGCTTTGTCACGCAGGAACGCCCTTATCTCTACCTTAGGGTCAATGTTTCTTGGATTTGAGCACCTGAAGGAATTGTATGTGAATGATGCTGACTTTGCTGATATCTTAAAAGCATGCGAAAAGGGTACATTTGATAAGTTCTATATGCATGATGGTTACTTGTTTCGAGAAAATAGACTTTGCGTTCCTCGAAGTTCTATGCGTGAATTGCTTGTTAGGGAGTCACATGGGGGTGGATTAATGGGGCATTTTGGAACTGTGAAAACCTTGGACATTTTAAAAGAACATTTTTTCTGGCCTCATGAAAAGAGATGTTGAAAGGATTTGCATTAGGTGCATTGCATGTAAGAAAGCCAAGTCTAAGGTGCAACCACATGGACTTTATATGCCTTTGCCTGTGCCTAGCCACCCTTGGACTGATGTGTCAATGGATTTTGTGTTAGGTTTGCCTAGAACTAGGAATGGCCGGGATACTATTCTTGTGGTTGTGGACCGATTTTCGAAAATGGCACACTTTATCCCTTGCCATAAAACTGATGATGCTACACATGTGGCAAATTTATTCTTTAGGGAGGTGGTCCGTTTGCATGGGGTCCCTCGAACAATTGTTAGTGATCGAGATGTGAAGTTCCTCAGCCATTTTTGGCGAGTCTTGTGGGGAAAACTTGGGACAAAGTTGTTATTCTCTACCACTTGTCACCCACAGACTAATGGGCAAACCGAGGTCGTTAATCGAACCTTGGGAAATTTATTGCGTTCTGCCATTGGGAAGAACTTGAAAGCATGGGAAGATTGCATACCATTCATTGAATTTGCATACAATAGGGTTACATATTCTTCTACTAAGTATTCACCTTTTGAGATTGTCTATGGTTTTAATCCCTTAACTCCATTAGATTTAATTCCATTACCTGTGGATAAGATTACTAGCCTTGAAGGTCAAGCAAAGGCTGATTTGGTGAAAAGGATCCATGACAAGGTAAGGCAACACATGCTGAGGAGGAATGAGCAGATTGCAACCAGTGCCAACAAGGGGCGAAAGCCGATTACGTTTCAACCTGGAGACTGGGTCTGGGTTCATTTTCGAAAGGAGCGATTTTCGAAACGAAGGCAATCCAAGCTGAACCCACGTGGTGATGGACCATTTCAAGTACTGGCGAAAATCAACGACAATGCATACAAGTTGGATCTTCCAGGTGAGTACCAAGTGAGTTCAACCTTTAATATTTCTGATCTTTCCCCTTTTGTTTCAGATTCGAGGACGAATCCTTTCGAGGAAGGGGGGGATGATACAACTCCGGATCAGCTCCAAGCCAATGAAACGGGACTGCAAGTCGAGATGTACGTCCCGAACCAAGAGGAGCATGAAGGGGACTTGCACATACCAGCTGAGCCGATAACGAAAACAGAGGTTAAGCAAGTTCAACGTGTTGTGCAAGCATTGACATCTCATATCTTGGAAGGGCAGGCTATGGAGTTACAGTCGATGCCATGCCGAATGATCAACTTCATACAAGTCGACCCTAAATTGGGCCAATCAGTTGCGGAAGAATGGAATATCATGATGCAACATGTTCCTAGTCAAATACCATACTAGAATGATGGGAAAACACACCATTTTGGTTGGAATTGGTGTGTCATTTAATGCCACCTACATTTTGGACGAATTCCCAAGTGGAGAACAGCTAGAAGGAGTTTGCATGAAGACTTGCATTCATTATCTTCTCTTTCCATGCCTTGGAAACTACCATTTTCAGTTCTATATAATGTCTTGAGTAGATATCAAAGGGGGCAGCAAACATTCTATTTTGAGAGAGTTTTCCTCCTTGTTGTTCTTCAGCAACTCTGTAGGGATTACGGGTGAGCACTTGTAATTTCTCAGCACTCTTATAATATCGGTTCTTGGTTCTGTTATAACTATTGGGTCGATATTCTCCATTTTCTCATAATATTGGTTCTTGATTCTCTATAATCAACGGGTCAATATTCCATCCCTCGAAACCTCCTTTGGACGATCCCGGAACTGAGTTCCAAATCTTATTGTTGCTGGGTCTCGCGGCATTGTTCGTCGAGGTTCGCATCACCTAGAATCTATCATGGCCGAAACTTTACATAAAGGAAAATAAAATTTCCAAGCAACATATACAAACATAAATACCTAACCAAGTTCTTATCATATCATAAGGGAGTCTATAAGCATGTTAGATTAGGTTCTAAGCTTCTTGAAACCCTAAACCCATCATGGCCGAACCTTTACTATAAAGGAATTAAAATTTCCAAGCAACATACAAACATGGATATTTAGTCAAGTTCATATCATATCATAAAGGCATCTATAGGCAAGTTAAATTAGGTTTTGAGCTTCTTGAAGCCCTAGAATCTATCATGGCCGAAACTTTACATAAAGGAAAATAAAATTTCCAAGCAACATATAGACATGAATACCTAGCCAAGTTCTTATCATATCATAAGGGAGTCCCTAAACATGTTAGATTAGATTTTTACGCTTCTTAAAGCCCTAAAACATTCATGGCCGAAACATATCAAGAAGAAGATCATGCTTTAAACAACATCCAACATAAATCTTTAACTAAGTTCATATCATAGTGAGATCCATGAGCATAGGTTTCTTTCTTTTATTTTTATTTTTAAGCATTCTAACCTCACGGAAATTTCGTAAGCGACTTGTACCACAAGTGAGGGGATACTTACCTCCTTGTGTTTGATTTCCTTAGAGAAGTAATCTTGATTGTGGAGCCTTCCTAAAGAGGAGTCCTCCTTTGCTTTTGGATTTCGGCAATGGAGGTGGGGAGAGGGCTTGGTCATGGTGAGGAGAAGGAGGGAGGAGGAAGAGGAGAAAATGAAATCTCTTCTTTTAATTTCCCCTTTTATTCTTCATGAGAGGAGGAAGGGAAAAAGCACTTTTCCTTCTCCTTTCTTTTACTCCTCCTTAATGAAAAGGAAGCAAGAATTCCTCTTATCTTTTGAGAAGAAGAAGGCAACCCTAACTTCTCCTTCTAAATGAAAGGAGCTCTTTTCTTACTCTTAACTATATTGTCACTTCTCTCTCTAGCAATATCTTCTCTTGGTCTATTCGTTAACACATACATGCACCTAGTAAGAGATCCAAGGTTCAAAACCTTGGTCATCTCTTTTTGGTTCTATTTTTATTATTTTTGCAAATTTACACATAAGACCTATTTTTTTTTATTCATGATAAAAATATCTAAAATCTTGCTAAGTACCCTATGTTAGTTAGAGCCCTAGAGCCAATCATTTGATGATTGTATGGACTCATTGTATCATATTCTTGTATATTAATAAAGGCATTTGTTTGGTTATTATACTTATTTGTATTAGTGCCAAATAGACTAAGTATAATAGCGTCCTTGAGTAGAAGGTTCATACCTATATCAATCGATTAGTTGAATCGATAGTGAGATGATATAGGGAACACTACTCTAAATCATTCCTAGTCGAGTATTAACATTCAGGGACAATGTTAATGCAATAAGACTAGCATGTAGGTCAGCTCGATGACTTGATCTCACAAGTCATGGATATAGAGATATCATGCTGACACATGGGTATACATTGGAGAATGTATACTGAATGACCCGCCATGAGAAAGTATCATGGATCATTATATGAGTGTCATATACTTTCTCATGTGGCTATTAGTATGACTATTAGTCCTTAGAACTGAAGTCACCATGGATCCCTACATAAGGAGTTATGTACTTTAGTTTCGTCAAACGTCACCCGTAACTGGGTGGACTATAAAGGCGATTACTGGGTATGTAACGAATTATGCAGAGGGATGTGAGTGATGTAGATGGGATCTATCCCTCCCATATGACGGGAGCGACATCGCTATTCTTGATAGAGTGAGACCACGAAGTGCATGGCCATGCCCAAATGAGTCAACATTAGATATTGAGCTCATTTGATCGAGTGAGTCTACTTGGAGTTCAAGATTTAGATTGATTAGAGGATGACACGGTCTATGCCTCACATTAATCAATCTAGATGTCTAGGATAGAAGGACACTTGTCACATATTGTGAGGAGTCACAATTAGTAGTCACAAGGTGATGTTGGATCTCAACATTCTTGTAACTTGGGTAGCAATGATGTATTGCTAGATGTCATTATTGCTTATGTTTCTAAAGGAGTTTAGAAACATTGCCAACGTTACAAGAACCTATTGGGTCACACACACAAAGAACAAGTGGATGGAGATTAGGTTCATATGATGAACCAATTGGATTAGGTTCATGTGATGAACCAAATTGGATTAAGAGTAATCCAAATTGGGCTAATTGAGTTAGACTCAAGTTGATTCATGTGTTCAATGAGTCTAATTTGGATTATGACTCATTGAATCAATTTAATTAAATGAATTAGATTCATTATATTAAGTTGGCTTGAATCAAATGGTTAGATTAGATCAACCATGAGAGAGATTTGGTCAAGTTTGACTTGATTTGAGAAGGAAGATCAAAGGTCAATTTTGAATTGACCATTTGCCACCTCATTTGTGAGTTGGCATAAGGTGGACCATTGATGATGCTCCACATCATCATGGTTGCACATGTGTGTGACACCTCATGGAGGTTACAAATCCCTCTTTAATGGCCACATTAAATGGGAAGGGGGTTACACACACATGAAGGAGAGTGAATGCAATTCATTCTCATTCATTCCATCTTCTTCCTCCTTAGCTCTCTCTTGCTTTCTCCTCTCTTTTGGTCGTGGGTTCCATGAAGGGAGAGAAGGTGGTTGAGTTGTATTCCAAGAGAAGAAAGAAAGGGTGAAGGTCACAAAAGAGGAGACTACTTCTTGAGTGTAAGAGTTTCCTTTCTTCTTTCTTTTTCCCTCCATTTAAATCCTATCCGAGAGCTCTAGAAAGTGCTAGCACACTTGGGGCTCTCTTCTCCATCCTTTGAGTGTGAGAGACACTCCTTGTTCGTGTGGATATCACTAGAGAAGTATCTACCTTGATACTTTGGAGATCCGACAAGTACCTTGGACGAGCGGGATTTTGCAAGGGCACGCATCGAAGGTAAAATGGTTTTTCCTTTGTAGATCTACTGTAGATCGTAGTATAAAACTCGTATTTGTGTTTTCGAAATTTTTTCCTTGCACGGATCTACGGCTTTGGGTGATTCGGGATTTCCGAGATGCGAAAAGCGGTTTTCGCGGCCCGAAAAACCCAACAGTGGTATCAGAGCCACGTGCAAGGCGAATACGAGTTTGTTTTTTGGTTTTATGAAAACTAAAGTTTCTGTAATTTTCTGTAAAATTATGATTTTATAGTTTTTATGGGTAATTTTTCCGTAGAAGCGAAGCACAAGTGTCTCGGCACTTGTAGGCTTCGGCTACCGGAAAGATTTTTCCAAAACGGCTTCGTTTTGCCCCAAATCCGTTTGGGACAGCGGGCTTGGGTGCCATTAGATCGCAAAGGAGCAACTCACGATGGTTAGATCGTGGGTAGGGGTACTGCCCCTAACCCCGCAAGGGGATTTGCTCCGCGATTGCACCCGAAATCGCTAAAAACGAACCCGCCGGGAAGATTTTTCCGAAACGGCAATGTCTCGGCCCAAATCGTTTTGGGACAGCGGGTTTAGGCGCTGTTGGATCGCAAAGGAACCCTCGCGATGGTTAGATCGCGGGTAGGGGCGCTGCCCCTGGGCCCCGCAAGGGGATCCGTTCCGCGATTGCGCCCGAAACCGCTAAACGGGACCGCCGGGAAATTTTACTCGTAAAAATTGTAAAAATTAATTTTAAAATTATAGAAAATTATGAAAATATATAATTTTTGAATTATATATTAATTTTGTGATAGTCATGGCCCAAAACCCAATATGATTGGTTGTGTTGTAATTCATAATACGGCCTGCGTGCCGTTATGTGTTTGCGAGTGTTGTATTATATTCGCGACCTGCGCGTCGTGCCTTCTCTTATTTTCTTGTTGTAAATTAGATTTAGAATCGAATGTAACTCGAGTTTCAAATTGTAATGTACAAATTGGAGCGGTGGAGGGTCCACACGAGACGGAGTTCCGAGGCGGGCACGAGCAACACAAGGTGGTCAAAGGGAGGAGCTTGGAGAAGCTGTTGACCCTAGGTTGACCATTCGATCTTCTCATTGGCTTGAGAAGATCGTAGTAGGGCCATGACTAAATCACAAATATATTAATTAGTTAATTGCTTATGTATATGATGCATGTTTAATAAGTAATTAATTAATTAGTGCCTTACGATTAGATTAGATCTAAGTCGTGCACATGATGCACCCATGCGATTAGATTAGATCTAAGTCATGCACAAGATGCATCCTTCTCGATTAGATTAGATCTAGATCGAACCAACTCAAAATGCCTAACCGTGCCGTGATACCTATCACTACCTCGATCACATGTATTGTTAAATCTGCCAAAGCAGAGCAATACATATTATCTTGGTAGGGTACGGAGGGACAATCTTGGTCCCGCCTATCAATGCATGGATGAATACAAACTCAATTAGATTGAGTATTCCTAGTTACTCGGTTGGATCGAGTCAACTATAGGCATTATTCCAACGGTTGGAAAAGAATAGGTCAAAATCACATCTATATTAACTCTCGGACGTATTAGCCAAAGCTAACTCGAGTTTTAATATAAATGCGGGTATTGATTCTATAAACAAGAGTTGCATAGAGATGTAATTGGTAATAGTTACCTACCGATCAAACTAAGCCTTGGGCGTATTAGCCAAAGCTAACTCAAGGGTTAGTATGATGTGGATCTTGTCCCACAAGAATTATAGAATTCAGTGGGAGCATCATTTAATTAAAAGCCTAATTAGATGATTTAAAAGAATATGATATTTATTTCTGCAAATTTTCTGTTGTAGATAACCATGACGTCGAATACGAACTTTTCTCTGCGTTCCGTCCTTAAGAAGGACAAGCTCAACGAAGCAAATTTCCTGGTACAGGAGCTTGAGAATAGTTCTCACCCAAGAACGTAAATGACGTTCGGAGCAGCCCATTCCGGAGGCTCCTCCCGCCAACGCGAGCTGACCGGGATGCTTACAAGAAGCATCAAGATGACGCATTAGATGTGTCCTGTTTTATGCTCGCGACCATGAACTCGAGCCTGAAGCAACATGAGTTGATGGGCGCCACGATATGGTTAAGCATCTTTGTCACCTATATTAAGGACAAGCAAGGCCGGAAGAGGAACTCCAAAGAATACCTGGAAGATCTTAAGAAGAAGAGAAATAAGATTTCTACTTCAGGTATACATGTTATAGAAGTCAACCTCTCTATTTCTTCATCGTGGGTATTAGATACCGGATGTGCTTCGCACATTTGTACTAATGTACAAGCGCTGAGGAATAGCAGGGCATTGACGAAGTGTGAGATAGACCTACGAGTAGGCAATGGAGCACGAGTTGCTGCTATTGCTGTAGGAACTTATCATCTATCTCTTCCTTCTGGGCTTGTACTAGAATTAAATGATTGTTGTTATGTGCCTGCCTTGACTAAGAACATTATATCAGTTTCTTGTTTGGACAAGAAAGGATTCTCGTTTATAATAAAGAACAAATGTTGTTCTGTCTATTTAAACGATATGTTTTATTGTAGTGCACCTCTGATAAACGGACTCTATATTCTAGACCTCGAGAGCCCTATCTATAATGTAAATACCAAGAGGTTCAAGTCTAATGACATGAACCAAACCTACCTTTGGCACTGTCGCTTAGGTCATATAAATGACAAGCGCTTATCCCAACTCCATAAGGATGGTTTGTTGGACTCATTTGATTTTGAATCATATGAGATATGCGAGTCATGCCTACGAGGCAAGATGACCAAGACTCCCTTTAGTGGGCACAGCGAGAGAGCGACTGATTTGTTAGGACTCATACATAGTGATGTATGTGGCCCTTTCAATGTCGCTGCTAGAGGCGGTTATTGGTACTTCATCACATTTACTGATGACTTCAGTAGATACGGTTATGTGTACTTGATGACACATAAGTCCGAATCCTTTGAAAAGTTCAAAGAATTCAAGAATGAAGTACAGAACCTGCTTGGCAAGAGTATTAAGATACTTCGATCCGATCGAGGTGGTGAATACTTAAGCCATGAGTTTCGTGACTACTTAGCTGAGTGTGGGATTTTATCTCAACTCACTCCTCCTGGAACACCACAGTGGAATGGTGTATCTGAAAGGAGGAATCGTACCTTATTAGATATGGTACGGTCTATGATGAGTCACACAGATCTTCCGACATACCTCTGGGGTTATGCTTTAGATACGGCAGCTTTCATTCTCAACCGAGTTCCATCCAAGGCCGTGATAAAGACACCATATAGGATATGGACTGGGAGAGATGCCCAGGTGTCTTTCATGAGGATTTGGGGCTGTGAGGCTTACGTACGACGTCAAGTCTCAGACAAATTAGGACCCAAATCCGACAAGTGTTATTTCATCGGATATCCCAATGAAACTAAGGGATATTACTTCTACATTCCCAGTCAGCACAAGGTAATTGTGGCAAAGACTGGGGTCTTTCTAGAAAGAGATTTTGTTTCTAGAAAGACTAGTGGGAGCGCGTTCGATCTTGAAGAAGTTCAAGATGCGAACAATAGCACTAATGCCTCGATGGAAATTGAACCGGAACCACAAAGTGTTGTGGATGATGTTGTTCCACAAGGAGTTGAGGAACAACAACCGGTTCAAGTAGACATACCTCTTCGCAGGTCTGATAGGGTACGTCGTCAGCCTGAGAGATACTCTTTTTTCTTGTCTGACCATGATGACATTGTGCTCATAGAGGATGAGCCTACCACCTATCAGGAAGCTGTGAGGAGACCAGATTCCGAGAAATGGCTAGAGGCCATGAGATCCGAGATGGAATCCATGTACACGAACCAAGTATGGACTTTGGTTGATCCACCTGAAGGGGTAAAACCCATTGGGTGCAAGTGGGTCTTTAAGAGAAAGACTGACATGGATGGACTTATCTATAAGGGTCGCTTGGTAGCTAAAGGTTTTAAGCAGATTCATGGTATTGACTATGATGAAACCTTTTCTCCAGTAGCGATGTTTAAGTCCATTCGGATCATGCTTGCTATTGCAGCTTACCACGATTACGAGATCTGGCAGATGGACGTCAAAACCGCGTTTCTGAATGGAAACCTACTCGAGGATGTGTACATGACACAACTTGAGGGTTTTGTAGATCCAAAGCATACTAGCAGAGTATGCAAGCTGCATAGGTCCATTTATGGACTAAAGCAAGCTTCTCGGAGCTGGAATCTTCGATTCGATGATGCGATCAAACAGTTTGGTTTCATCAAGAACGAAGATGAACCTTGTGTCTACAAGAAGGTTGTAGGGGGCATAGTTGTCTTCCTCATATTGTATGTGGATGACATACTGCTCATTGGGAAGGACATCCCTATGCTTCAGTCTATCAAGACCTGGCTAGGGAGTTGCTTCTCAATGAAGGACTTAGGTGAGGCATCCCGCATTCTAGGGATACAGATCTATAGAGATAGATCTAAGAGATTGCTTGGCCTAAGTCAGAGTACATACATTGACAAGGTACTCCTTCGGTTTGCCATGCAGAATTCCAAGAAGGGATTTCTGCCGATGTCACATGGCGTGAGTCTTTCGAAGACTCAAGGTCCTTCTTCTAGAGAGGAGAGAGATCGCATGGATCAGATCCCTTATGCCTCAGCCATAGGATCGATCATGTATGTCATGCTATGTACTCGACCTGATGTCTCGTATGCTTTGAGCATGACGAGCAGATACCAGTCAGATCCAGGTGAAAGTCACTGGATAGCGGTCAAGAATATTCTTAAGTACTTAAGAAGGACTAAAGAATATTTCTTGATATATGGAGGCAATGATGAGCTAACTGTAAAGGGTTATAGTGATGCTAGCTTCCAGACCGATCAGGATGATTACCGATCGCAGTCAGGGTTCGTGTTTTGCTTAAATGGTGGTGCTGTGAGCTGGAAGAGTTCGAAGCAGGACACAGTAGCTGATTCTACAACAGAGGCCGAGTATATTGCTGCATCAGAGGCAGCAAAGGAGGCAGTTTGGATCCGCAAGTTCATCACTGAACTTGGGGTGGTTCCTAGCATCGCTGACCCAGTTGAGCTCTATTATGACAACAATGGAGCTATAGCACAAGCTAAGGAACCTCGCTCACACCAGCGGACCAAGCACATACTACGGCGCTTCCATCTCATTCGAGAGATTATCGATAGAGGAGATGTGAAGATTTGCAGAGTACCTACAGAGGCTAACATCGCAGATCCCTTGACCAAGGCTTTGGCACAGAGGAAGCATGATGGTCACACTAGGTCTTTAGGCCTTAGAGCCTATACTGATTGGCACTAGTGCTAGTGGGAGATTGTTAGTTAGAGCCCTAGAGCCAATCATTTGATGATTGTATGGACTCATTGTATCATATTCTTGTATATTAATAAAGGCATTTGTTTGGTTATTATACTTATTTGTATTAGTGCCAAATAGACTAAGTATAATAGCGTCCTTGAGTAGAAGGTTCATACCTATATCAATCGATTGGTTGAATCGATAGTGAGATGATATAGGGAACACTACTCTAAATCATTCCTAGTCGAGTATTAACATTCAGGGACAATGTTAATGCAATAAGACTAGCATGTATGTCAACTCGATGACTTGATCTCACAAGTCATGGATATAGAGATATCATGCTGACACATGGGTATACATTGGAGAATGTATACTGAATGACCCGCCATGAGAAAGTATCATGGATCGTTATATGAGTGTCATATACTTTCTCATGTGGCTATTAGTATGACTATTAGTCCTTAGACCTGAAGTCACCATGGATCCCTACATAAGGAGTTATGTACTTTAGTTTCGTCAAACGTCACCCGTAACTGGGTGGACTATAAAGGCGATTACTGGGTATGTAACGAATTATGCAGAGGGATGTGAGTGATGTAGATGGGATCTATCCCTCCCATATGACGGGAGCGACATCGCTATTCTTGATAGAGTGAGACCACGAAGTGCATGGCCATGCCCAAATGAGTCAACATTAGATATTGAGCTCATTTGATCGAGTGAGTCTACTTGGAGTTCAAGATTTAGATTGATTAGAGGATGACACGGTCTATGCCTCACATTAATCAATCTAGATGTCTAGGATAGAAGGACACTTGTCACATATTGTGAGGAGTCACAATTAGTAGTCACAAGGTGATGTTGGATCTCAACATTCCTGTAACTTGGGTAGCAATGATGTATTGCTAGATGCCGCTCATTGCTTATGTTTCTAAAGGAGTTTAGAAACATTGCCAACGTTACAAGAACCTATTGGGTCACACACAAAGAACAAGTGGATGGAGATTAAGTTCATATGATGAACCAATTGGATTAGGTTCATGTGATGAACCAAATTGGATTAAGAGTAATCCAAATTGGGCTAATTGAGTTAGACTCAAGTTGATTCATGTGTTCAATGAGTCTAATTTGGATTATGACTCATTGAATCAATTTAATTAAATGAATTAGATTCATTATATTAAGTTGGCTTGAATCAAATGGTTAGATTATATCAACAATGAGAGAGATTTGGTCAAGTTTGACTTGATTTGAGAAGGAAGATCAAAGGTCAATTTTGAATTGACCATTTGCCACCTCATTTGTGAGTTGGCATAAGGTGGACCATTGATGATGCTCCACATCATCATGGTTGCACATGTGTGTGACACCTCATGGAGGTTACAAATCCCCTCTTTAATGGCCACATTAAATGGGAAGGGGGTTACACACACATGAAGGAGAGTGAATGCAATTCATTCTCATTCATTCCATCTTCTTCCTCCTTAGCTCTCTCTTGCTTTCTCCTCTCTTTTGGTCGTGGGTTCCATGAAGGGAGAGAAGGTGGTTGAGTTGTATTCCAAGAGAAGAAAGAAAGGGTGAAGGTCACAAAAGAGGAGACTACTTCTTGAGTGTAAGAGTTTCCTTTCTTCTTTCTTTTTCCCTCCATTTAAATCCTATCCGAGAGCTCTAGAAAGTGCTAGCACACTTGGGGCTCTCTTCTCCATCCTTTGAGTGTGAGAGACACTCCTTGTTCGTGTGGATATCACTAGAGAAGTATCTACCTTGATACTTTGGAGATCCGACAAGTACCTTGGACGAGCGGGATTTTGCAAGGGCACGCATCGAAGGTAAAATGGTTTTTCCTTTGTAGATCTACTGTAGATCGTAGTATAAAACTCGTATTTGTGTTTTCAAAATTTTTCCTTGCACGGATCTACGGCTTTGGGTGATTCGGGGTTTCCGCGACGCGAAAAGCGGTTTTCGTGGCCCGAAAAACCCAACACCCTATGGGTGTTATAATCCTCTCCATCGGAGTCACTGCTATTATTTGTGTGACCAAAGGAATACCAACTATTAATTTTATTTGTCATAAAGTTAGGTTGAAAAGAATAAAATTAATGGGTAAAACCTTCTCTTACAAATATTTGAATTTTTTTACGTCCACACTATCATGACATATAAAATTCATGGTGTTTTGAGGTGTTGGTGAATTTAAATGATATTGTTTGAGGAATCAATATTATTCTAAATTCTTAAGTCTTGAACAAAACTTATTTTGTGATTCTTAGGATGACTTTCAACCCACTTGCTATTATTCTGAAAGAGAACAAACTTACTAGTTCCAATTACATAGATTGGAAAAAAAAACCTGGACATTGTCCTAACTGCTTAAGGCTATAAGTTTGTACTGTTAGAGGTCTGTCGTAATGAGCCTAATAGTGATTATAGTGAAGAGGAGGTTGAGTATCATAAGAAATGGATCAAGGAAGATGAGATGGCGTGGTGTTACATTTTGGCTTCTATGTCAAATGTGCTGCAACATCAGCATCAGTCCATGCCTACTGCCTATAACATGATGTACAGTCTCAAGGAACACATCGGACACCAGAATCGGACTGCTAGGCAAGAGGCTATGAGAAACTTAAAGACAACCACCATGTCAGAGGGGACACCCGTAAGGGATCATCTCCTCAGAATGATGGCATACTTGAACGAGATACAAATCCTTGGAGCTGAAATCGATGGGGAAACCCAGGTCGATATTATTCTCCAAACGCTACCCAAAAGTTTTGAGCAGTTCCGCCTAAACTATAATATGAATAAAAGGATTTATTCATTGGCGGAACTATTGACAAAACTTCAGGCAGCAGAAGGGCTATTTCGCCATAATTCTCAAATCCACTTTGTTGAAAATGTTTCTAATTCTATGTCGAAAAGCAAGAAGAAGAAGAAGAAACAAGCTGGCTCAGCAAAGAAAGTGAATCGATCTCTAGGTACTGGACTAAAAGCAGGAGTGAAGAAGCCGAAGGGCAAGTGCTTCATTTACAAGTAGTTTGGACATTGGAAGGCGGACTGTCCTCGTAGGAAAGAGAACAATAAAAGTATATCTTATTCTCTAATAGTTGAAACATATTTAGTGGTGTTATCTACCAGTACCTGGTGTGTAGATACAGGAGTCACTGATCATGTCGGCAATTCATTGCAAGGGTTCCAGGAAACCCGACGACTATATGAGGGAGAGATAAGCGTCTACATGGGCACTGCTACGAAAGTGGCGGTTGTTGTAGTGGTAGATGTTTCATTATCATTTGATACGAATAGAACTTTGATTTTGAGAAATTGTCTTTATGTACCAAGTTTTAGAAAGAATTTAATTTCAGTTTCTAAATTATTTTTAGATGGATATACTGTTTCTTTTGATGACAAAGTGGTTATCAAGAAAAATAGGATAATTATCTGTTATGGTACATTAGTTGACAATTTGTATACTCTAAATCTGATAACTCCCATAAAGCAACAAATAGAAATTAATAACATATCCTCTAATTCTAATAAGAGAAAGGAACCTTCAAAAATGAACCAAACATATCTTAGGCATCTAAGACTTGGTAATATTAACTTGAGTAGGATTCAAAGGCTAATAGCCGATGGACTCTTGGGTTCATTAGTGTTGAAAAATTTTCCAACCTGTGAATCTTGCTTGGAAGGAAAAATGACCAAGAGACCTTTTAAGGCCAAGGGGTATAGAGCAAAAGATGTATTAGAATTGGATCATTCTGATTTGTATGGACCTATGACTATCCAGGCGAGAAGTGGTTTCAAATATTTTGTCTCTTTTATAAATGACTATTCAAGATATGAGTACATTTACTTGATGCGCCATAAGTTTGAGTGCTTTGATAAGTTCAAAGAGTACAAGGCTGATGTGGAGAAACGTCATGGTAAAATTATCAAGACACTACGGTCTGATCGTGGTGGCGAGTACCTCTCAAGAAAGTTTAGGAATTACTTTTCAGAATTTGGGATTCAATCCCAATTGTCTACACCTGGTACACCCCAACAGAATGGTGTGACAGAACGAAGGAATAGGATTCTTATGGAAATTGCTAGATCGATGATGAGTTATTCAGAATTACCAAATTCGTTCTGGGGATATGCTTTAGAAATGGCAGTGTACATTTTGAATTTGGTACCTTCTAAATCAGTACCCTCTACTCCCATGGAATTATGGAATGGGCATACGCCTATTCAGAGTCATGTCTGGATTTGGGGTAGTCCAGCACATGTGCTAAAGGGAGATGCTGATAAGTTGGAATCTCGTACAGAAGTTCGTTGTTTATAGGTTATCCTAAAGGAATGAAAGGTGGTTTGCTTTATAGTTCTAAAGATCAGAAGGTCATTGTTAGCACTAATGCCCGATTTTTAGAAGAGGAGTATGCAATAAACCACAAGCCCATGAGTGAAATTATTCTAGAAGAAATGAGAGAGGACACCTCTACTTTAGTACCAACAGTGCAAGATGAAATATCACAAGAAACTACAACACGTATCACAAATGATACACAACTATAAACAGTGCCTCGTCGTAGTGGGAGGTTTGTTAGGCAACATGAAAGATTCATATTTTTTGAAGAGTCGTCGGACTTGATCCCAGGTAAACCTGATCCCCGTACATATGACGAAGCACTCCAAGATAAAGATGCAACATCTTGGCAAATAGCAATGAATTCAGAAATAGAATCTATGTATTCTAACAAAGTCTGGGAGCTAGTAGAACCATCAAATGGTGCAAAAGCTATTGGATGTAAATGGATCTGTTAGCTAAAGCCCTAGAGCCAATCATTTGATGATTGCATTTTGGACTTGTTGTATCATATTCTATATAAATAAAGGCATTTGGTTTTTGGTTATTATACTTACTTGTATTGGTGCCAAATAAACTAAGTATAATAACGTCCTTGAGTAGAAGGTTCTTACCTATATCAATCGATTGGTTGAATCGATAGTGAGATGATATAGGGAACACTACTCTTAATCATTCCTAGTCAAGTATTAATATTCAGGGACAATGTTAATGCAATAAGACTAGCATGTAGGTCAACTCGATGACTTGATCTCACAAGTCATGGATATAGAGATATCAAGTTGACACATGGGTATACATTGGAGAATGTATACTGAATGACCCGCCATGAGAAAGTATCATGGATCGTTATATGAGTGTCATATACTTTCTCATGTGGCTATTAGTATGACTATTAGTCCTTAGACTTGAAGTCACCATGGATCCCTACATAAGGAGTTATGTACTTTAGTTTCGTCAAACGTCACCCGTAACTGGGTGGACTATAAAGGCGATTACTGGGTATGTAACGAATTATGCAGAGGGATGTGAGTGATGTAGATGGGATCTATCCCTCCTATATGACGGGAGAGACATCGATATTCTTGATAGAGTGAGACCACGAAGTGCATGGCCATGCCCAAATGAGTCAATATGAGATATTAAGCTCATTTGATTTAGTGAGCCTACTTGGAGTTCAAGATTTAGATTGATTAGAGGATGACACGGTCTATGCCTCACATTGATCAATCTAGATGTTTAGGATAGAAGGACACTTGTCATATATTGTGAGGAGTCACAATTAGTAGTCACAAGGTGATGTTGGATCTCAACATTCTTGTAACTTGGGTAGTAATGATGTGTTGCTAGATACCGCTCATTACTTATGCTTCTAAATGGGTTTAGGAGCATTGCCAACGTTACAAGAACCTATAGGGTCACACACAAAGGGCAATTAGATGGAGAATAGGTTCATTTGATGAACCTAAAGGATTAGGTTCATTTGATGAACCAAATTGGATTAAGAGTAATCCAAGGTAGGCTAATTGAGTTGAACTCAATTTGGTTCATGTGTTAAGTGAGTCTAATTTGGACTTAGACTCATTTAATTAATTTAATTCAATAAATAGAGATTCATTAAATTAAAATTGACTTGACCCAATGGTTAGATTAGATCAACCAAGGGAGAGAAGTGGTCAAGTTTGACTTGACATAAGTAGGAAGATGAAGAGTCAAGTTTTGACTTGACTTTGACTTGACCAATGCCACATCATCAAGGCTTCTTCATTTGGTCAAGTTTGACTTGACCAAATGCCACCTCATGGGAGTTACCAAGAGTGGTGACTCTTGATATTCCATGGGAGTTACAAGCCAAAAATGTGGCCGACCACTTTTATTCATGAAAAGGAGTTTCATTTTTCATGTGTAACTCTATCTTCTTCTTCCTTGGTTCTCTTCTCTCCCTCTCCTCCTCCACTACTAATCTCTAAGGTTGCTAGCACATCCTTAGAGGTTTTTCTCCATCTCTTGCTTGTCTGGATACACATAGAGAAGTGTCTACTTTGACACTTTCGAGATCCGGCGAACCGAGGACGAGCGGGATTGCGAAGGGCTTCGCTACAAAGGTATAAAAGGTTTATCCTTATGTAGATCTACTGTAGATCAACGTTTAAACTAGTACTCATATTTTTCGAATGTTTTTCTTCGCACGAGATCCAGTGGCTAGGGTGATTCGGGGTGTCCGCGACGCGAAAAAGCGGTTTTCGCGGCCCGAAAAACCCAACAGTGGTATCAGAGCCACGTGCGAAGCTTGTACGAGTTTATTTTGATTTTTATGAAAAATTAAAGCTTTTGTACATTTCTGTAAATTTATGGTTTTTATAGTTTTAAGAGTAATATTTCTCGTAGAAGCGAAGCACAAGTGTTTATACACTTGTAGGCTTCGACTACCGAGAAGTTTTTTCCGAAACGGCATCGTTTCGACCCAAATCTTTTTGGGACAGCGGGATAAGGTGCTCTTGGATCGCTTAGGAGCAACTCGCGATGGTTAGATCGCGGCTAGGGGTACTGCCCCTAACCCCGCAAGGGGATTTGCTTCGCGATTGCGCCCGAAATCGCTAATCGGGACCGCCGGGAAAAATTTACTCATAAAATCTGTAAAATTATGAAAAATTACAGAAAAATTACAGAAATATATAATTTTGAATTATATATTAATTTTGTGATAGTCATGGCCCAAAGACCCAATTTGATTGGACAATATGTGTTGTAATTCATAATACGGCCTGCGTGCCGTTATGTGATGTGCGTGCTTGTATTTTTATTTTTTTTTATTTTATTTTTGTGACCTGCGCGTCGTGCCTTTCTCATATATTCTGGTTGTAAATTAGATTTAGACTCGAATGTAACTCGAGTTTCAAAACTGTAATGTACAAAATTGGAGCTGTGGAAGGTCCACTCGAGACGGAGTTACGAGGAGGGCACGAGCAACACGAGGTGGTCAAAGGAAGGAGCTTGAGAAGCTCTGACCTTAGGTTGACCATCCGATCTTCTCATTGGCTTGAGAAGATCGTAGTAGGGCCATGACATAATCACAAAATTATTTGATTAATTATTTAATTAATTGTTTTGTGTGTATGTGATGCATGCTAGTTAATTAAGTAATTAATTAGTGCCTTACGATTAGATTAGATCTAAGTCGTGCACATGACGCACCCTTCGATTAGATCTATCGAGTATATTGTTAGCTAGAGCCCTAGAGCCAATCATTTGATAATTGTATTTTGGACTTATTGTATCATATTCTATATAAATAAAGGCATTTAGTTTTTAGTTATTATACTTACTTGTATTGGTGCCAAATAAACTAAGTATAATAACGTCCTTGAGTAGAAGGTTCTTACTTATATCAATCGATTGGTTGAATCGATAGTGAGATGATATAGGGAACACTACTCTAAATCATTCCTAGTCGAGTATTAACATTCAGGGACAATGTTAATGCAATAAGACTAGCATGTAGGTCAACTCGATGACTTGATCTCACAAGTCATGGATATGGAGATATCAAGTTGACACATGGGTATGCATTGGAGAATGTATACTGAATGACCCGCCATGAGAAAGTATCATGGATCGTTATATGAGTGTCATATACTTTCTCATGTGGCTATTAGTATGACTATTAGTCCTTAGACCTGAAGTCACCATGGATCCCCTACATAAGGAGTTATATACTTTGGTTTCATCAAACATCACCCGTAACTGGGTGGACTATAAAGGCGATTACTGGGTATGTAACGAATTATGCAGAGGGATGTGAGTGATGTAGATGGGATCTATCCCTCCTATATGACGGGAGTGACATCGATATTCTTGATAGAGTAAGACCACGAATGTATGGCCATATCCAAATGAGTCAATATGAGATATTGAGCTCATTTGATTGAGTGAGTCTACTTGGAGTTCAAGATTTAGATTGGTCAGAGGATGGCACGGTCTATGCCTCACATTGATCACTCTAGATGTCTAGGATAGAAGGACACTTGTCATATATTGTAAGGAGTCACAATTAATAGTCACAAGGTGATGTTGGATCTCAACATTTCTTGTAACTTGGGTAGCAATGATGTATTGCTAGATGCCGCTCATTGCTTATGTTTCTAAAGGAGTTTAGAAACATTGCCAACGTTACAAGAACCTATTGGGTCACACACAAAGAACAAGTGGATGGAGATTAGGTTCATAGGATGAACCAATTGGATTAGGTTCATACGATGAACCAATTGGATTCGGATTGATTTAAATTAAACTTATTGAGTTAGACTCAATTAGATTCAATTGTTGAATGAGTCTAATTTAAATTTGATTCATTGAGTCAATTTGTATTAATGAATTGAGATTCATTAAATTAAAATTGACTTGAATCAAATGTTGTATTTGACTCAACAAGGAAGAGAATTGGTCAATTTTGACTTGACCAAATGCAAGTTGAAACATCAAGTTTGACTTGATGCATTGCCACATCATGGAGGATGACTCATCCTACATGGCAGCCACATCATCTCCAAGTTGTCAAGGAGGTTACAAATCCCATTCTCATTTAATGTGGCCGACCACATTAAATGGAATGGGAGTTACATGTGTGGCCAGCCACATATTGTAATGGGAGTTTTTATTTTGCAATTAAGTGTGGTGAATGCATCTTCTTCCTTGCTTCTTCCTCCTCTTCTCTTGCTGTTGCCGTGGGTTCCAAGGGAAGGTGAATATGGTTGAGTGAGTTCCATGAGCAAAGGAAGAGTGAAGATCACAAAGGAGGAATACTACTTCTTGAGTGTATAAGATTTCCTTTTGTATCTTCTTCTTTTCTTCCTTTCCAATCCCACCCGAGAGCTCTAGAAAGTGCTAGCACACTTGGGGTTGAACATCTTCGTCAACTATATCAAGGACAAGCAGGGCACTGGAAGAGGAACTTCACAGGATACCTGGAAGATCTTAACAAGAAGAGAAATAAGATTTCTACTTCAGGTATAAATGTTATAGAAGTCAACCTCTCTATTTCTTCGTCGTGGGTATTAGATACCGGATGTGCTTCGCACATTTGTACTAATGTACAAGCACTGAGAAATAGCAGAGCATTGACAAAGGGCGAGATAGACCTACGAGTAGGCAATGGAGCACGGGTTGCTGCTGTTGCTGTAGGGGATTATTTTCTATCTCTGCCCTCTGGGCTTATACTAGAGTTAGAGGATTGTTGTTATGTGCCTGCATTGACTAAGAACATTATATCAGTTTCTTGTTTGGACAAGAAAGGATTCTCGTTTATAATAAAGAACAAATGTTGTTCTGTCTATTTAAACGATATGTTCTATTGTAGTGCACCTCTGATGAACGGACTCTTTATTCTAGACCTTGAGAGCTCTATCTATAACGTTAGTACCAAGAGGTTCAAATCGAACGATATGAACCACACCTATCTCTGGCACTGTCGCTTAGGTCATATAAATGACAAGCGCTTATCCCAGCTCCATAAGGATGGTTTGCTGGACTCATTTGATTTTGAATCATATGAGGTATGCGAGTCATGCCTACGAGGCAAGATGACCAAGACTCCCTTTAGTGGGCACAGCGAGAGAGCGACTGATTTGTTAGGACTCATACATAGTGATATATGTGGCCCTTTCAATGTTGCTGCTAGAGGCGGTTATAGGTACTTCATCACATTTACTGATGATTTCAGTAGATACGGTTATGTGTACTTAATGACACATAAGTCCGAATCCTTTGAAAAGTTCAAAGAATTCAAGAATGAAGTTCAGAACCAACTTGGCAAGAGTATTAAAATACTTCGATCCGATCGAGGTGGAGAATACCTTAGCCATGAGTTCCGTGACTATCTAGCTGAATGTAGGATTCTATCCCAACTCACTCCTCCTGGAACACCACAGTGGAATGGTGTGTCCGAAAGGAGGGATCGTACCTTATTAGATATGGTACGATCTATGATGAGTCACATAGATCTTCGGACATATCTATGGGGATATGCTCTAGACACGGCAGCTTTCATTCTCAACCGAGTTCCATCCAAGGTCGTGATAAAGACACCATATAGGATATGGACTGGGATAGATGCCCAGGTGTCTTTCATGAGGATTTGGGGTTGTGAGGCTTACGTTAGACGTCAAGTCTCAGACAAATTAGGACCCAAATCCGACAAGTGCTATGTCATCGGATATCCCAAGGAAACTAAGGGATATTACTTCTACATTTCCAGTCAGCACAAGGTAGTTGTGGCAAAGACTGGGGTCTTTCTAGAAAGGGACTTTGTTTCTAGAAAGACTAGTGGGAGCACGTTCGATCTTGAAGAAGTTCAAGATGCGAACAATAGCACTGATGCCTCGATGGAAATTGAACTGGAACCACAAAGTGTTGTGGATGATGTTGTTCCACAAGGAGTTGAGGAACAATAACAGGTTCAAGTAGACATACCTCTTCGCAGGTCTGATAGGGTACGTCGTCAGCCTGAGAGATACTCATTTCTTTTGTCTGACCATGATGACGTTATGCTCATAGAGGATGAGCCTACCACCTATCAGGAAGCTGTGATGAGACCAAATTCCGAGAAATGGCTAGAGGCCATGAGATCCGAAATGGAATCCATGTACACCAACCAAGTATGGACTTTGGTTGATCCACCTGAAGGGGTAAAACCCATTGGGTGCAAGTGGGTCTTTAAGAGAAAGACTGACATGGATGGACTTATCTATAAGGGTCGCTTGGTAGCTAAAGGTTTCAAGCAGATTCATGGTATTGAGTATGATGAAACCTTTTCTCCAGTAGCGATGTTTAAGTCCATTCGGATCATGCTTGCTATTGCAGCCTACCATGACTATGAGATATGGCAAATGGATGTCAAAACCGCGTTTCTGAATGGAAACATGCTCGAGGATGTGTACATGACACAATCTGAGGGTTTTGTAGATCCACAGCATACTAGCAGAGTATGCAAGTTGCATAGGTCCATTTATGGACTAAAGCAAGCTTCTTGGAGCTGGAATCTTCGATTCGATGATGCAATCAAACAGTTTGGTTTCATCAAGAATGAAGATGAGGCTTGTGTCTACAAGAAGGTTGTAGGGGATATAGTTATCTTCCTCATATTGTATATGGATGACATACTACTCATTGGGAAGGACATCCCTATGCTTCAGTCTGTCAAGACCTGGCTAGGGAGTTGCTTCTCAATGAAGGACTTAGGTGAGGCATCCCGCATTCTAGGGATTCAGATCTATAGAGATAGATCTAAGAGATTGCTTGGCCTAAGTCAGAGTACATACATTGACAAGGTACTCCTTCGGTTTGCCATGCAAAACTCCGAGAAGGGATTTCTGCCGATGTCACATGGCGTGAGTCTTTCGAAAACTCAAGGTTCCTCTTCTAGAGAGGAGAAAGATCGCATGGATCAGATCCCTTATGCCTCAGCCATAGGATCGATCATTTACGCCATGCTATGTACTCGACCTGATGTCTCGTATGCTTTGAGCATGACGAGCAGATACCAGTCAGATCCAGGTGAAAGTCACTGGTTAGCGGTCAAGAATATTTTTTGATACCAAACTGTTTGATTGCATCATCGAATCAAAGATTCCAGCTCCGAGATGCTCCGAGATGCTTGCTTTAGTCCATATATGGACCTATGCAGCTTGCATACTCTACTAGTATGCTGTGGATCTACAAAACCCTCAGGTTGTGTCATGTACACATCCTCGAGTAGGTTTCCATTCAGAAACGCGGTTTTGACATCCATCTGCCATATCTCATAGTCATGGTAGGCTGCAATAGCAAGTATGATCCGAATGAACTTAAACTTCGCTACTGGAGAAAAGGTTTCATCATAGTCAATACCATTAATCTGCTTGAAACCTTTAGCTACCAAGCGACCCTTATAGATAAGTCCATCCATGTCAGTCTTTCTCTTAAAGACCCACTTGCACCCAATGGGTTTTACCCCTTCAGGTGGATCAACCAAAGTCCATACTTGGTTGGTGTACATGGATTCCATCTCGGATCTCATGGCCTCTAGCCATTTCTCAGAATCTGGTCTCATCACAGCTTCCTGATAGGTGGTAGGCTCATCCTCTATGAGCACAACGTCATCATGCTCAGATAAGAGAAACGAGTATCTCTCAGGCTGACGACGCACCCTATCAGACCTGCGAAAAGGTATGTCTACTTGAACTGGTTGTTGTTCCTCAACTCCTTGTGGAACATCATCCACAACACTTTGTGGTTCCAGCTCAACTTCCATCGAGGATTCAGTGCTAGTATTCGCATCTTGAACTTCTTCAAGATCGAACGTGCTCCCACTAGTCTTTCTAGAAACAAAGTCCCTTTCTAGAAAGACCCCAGTCTTTGCCACAACTACCTTGTGCTAACTGGGAATGTAGAAGTAATATCCCTTAGTTTCCTTGGGATATCCGATGAAATAGCACTTGCCAGATTTGGGTCCTAATTTGTCTGAGACTTGACGTCGTACGTAAGCCTCACAACCCCAAATCCTCATGAAAGACACCTGCACATCTCTCCCAGTCCATATCCTATATGGTGTCTTTATCACGGCCTTGGATGGAACTCGGTTGAAAATGAAAGCTGCCGTGTCTAGAGCATAGCCCCAAAGGTATGTTGGAAAATCTGTGTGACTCATCATAGATTGTACCATATCTAATAGGGTACGATTCCTCATTTCGGATACACCATTCCACTGTGGTGTTCCAGGAGGAGTGAGTTGGGATAGAATCCCACACTCAGCTAAATAGTCACGAAACTCATGGCTTAAGTATTCACCACCTCGATCTGATCGAAGTATTTTAATACTCTTGCCAAGCTGGTTCTGTACTTCATTCTTGAATTCTTTGAACTTTTCAAAGGATTCGGACTTATGTGTCATCAAGTACACATAACCATATCTACTGAAGTCATCAGTAAATGTGATGAAGTATCTATAACCGCCTCTTGCAGCGACATTGAAAGGGCCACATACATCACTATGTATGAGTCCTAACAAATCAGTCACTCTCTCGTTGTGCCCACTAAAGGGAGTCTTAGTCATCTTGCCTCGTAGGCATGACTCGCATATCTCATATGATTCAAAATCAAATGAGTCCAGCAAACCATCATTATGGAGCTGGGATAAGCGCTTGTCATTTATATGACCTATGCGACAGTGCTAGAGATAGGTGTGGTTCATATCGTTCGATTTGAACCTCTTGGTACTAACGTTATAGATAGAGCTCTCAAGGTCTAGAATATAGAGTCCGTTCATCAGAGGTGCACTACAATAGAACATATCGTTTAAATAGACAGAACAACATTTGTTCTTTATTATAAACGAGAATCCTTTCTTGTCCAAACAAGAAACTGATATAATGTTCTTAGTCAATGCAGGCACATAACAACAATCGTCTAACCTAGTATAAGCCCAGAGGGCAGAGATAGAAAATAAGTCCCTACAGCAACAGCAGCAACCCGTGCTCCATTGCCTATTCGTAGGTCTATCTCGCCCTTTGTCAATGCTCTGCTATTTCTCAGTGCTTGTACATTAGTACAAATGTGCGAAGCACATCCGGTATCTAATACCCACGACGAAGAAATAGAGAGGTTGACTTCTATAACATTTATACCTGAAGTAGAAATCTTATTTCTCTTCTTGTTAAGATCTTCAAGGTATCCTGTGAAGTTCCTCTTCCAGTGCCCTGCTTGTCCTTGATATAGTTGACGAAGATGTTCAACCATATCGTAAGCACACATCAACTCATGTTGCTTCTGAAGCTCAGAGTTCATGGTTGCGAGCATTAGACAGGACACATCTAATGCGTCATCTTGATGCTTCTTGTAAGCATCTCGGTCAGCTCGCGTGGCAGTGGCAGGAGGAGCCTCCGGAATGGGCTGCTCCAGAACGTACAGTTTACGTTCCTGAGTGAGAACTATTCTCAGGTTCCTGTACTAGTCCAGGAAATTTGCTCATTTGAGCTTGTCCTTCTTAAGGATAGAACGCAGGGAGAAAGAGTTCGTATTCGACGTCATGGTTATCTACAACAGAAAATTTGCAGAAATAAATATCATATTCTTTTAAAATCATTTAATTAGGCCTTTAATTAAATGATGCTCCCACTGAATTCTATAATTCTTGTGGGACAAGATCCACATCATACTAACCCTTGAGTTAGCTTTGGCTAATACGCCCAAGGCTTAGTATGATCGGTTGGTAACGATTACCAATTACATCTCTATGCAACTCTTGTTTATAAAATCAATATCCGCATTTATATTAAAACTCGAATTAGCTTTGGCTAATACGCCCGAGAGTTAATATAGATGTGATTTTGACCTATCTTTTCCAACCGTTGGAAGAATGCCTATAGTTGACTCGATCTAATCGAGCAACTAGGAATACTCAATCTAATTGAGTTTGTATTTACCCATGCGTTGATAGGCGGGACCAAGATTGTCCCTCCGTACCCTACCAAGAAAATATGTATTGCTCTGCTTTGTCAGATTCAACAATACATGTGATCGAGGTAGTGATAGGTATCACGGCACGGTTAGGCATTTAGAGTTGGTTCGATCAAGATCTAATCTAATCGAAAAGGATGCATCTTGTGCACGACTTAGATCTAATCTAATCGCAAGGGTGCATCATGTGCACGACTTAGATCTAATCTAATCGTAAGGCACTAATTAATTAATTACTTATTAAACATGCATCATATACATAAGCAATTAACTAATTAATCTATTTGTGATTTAGTCATGGCCCCACTATGATCTTCTTAAGCCAATGAGAAGATCGAATGGTCAACCTAGGGTCAACAGCTTCTCCAAGCTCCTCCCTTTGACCACCTTGTGTTGCTCGTGCCCGCCTCGGAACTCCGTCTCGTGTGGACCCTCCACCGATCCAATTTGTACATTACAATTTGAAACTCGAGTTACATTCGAGTCTAAATCTAATTTACAACCAGAATATATGAGAAAGGCACGATGCGCAGGTCGCAGAAAAATAAAAACATACAACACGCGCAAACACATAATGGCACGCAGGCCGTATTATGAATTACAACACAATCCAATCATATTGGGTTTTTGGGCCATGACTATCACAAAATTAATATATAATTCAAAATTATATATTTTCATAATTTTTATAATTTTAAAATTAATTTTTTTACAATTTTTACGAGTAAAATTTCCCGACGGTCCCGTTTAGTAGTTTCGGGCGCAATCGCGGAACGGATCCCCTTGCGGGGTCAGGGGCAGCGCCCCTACCCGCGATCTAACCATCGCGAGGGTTCCTTTGCGATCCAACGGTGCCTAAACTCGCTGTCCCAAAACGATTTGGGTTGAGACATTGCCGTTTCGGAAAAATCTTCCCGGCAGGTTCGTTTTTAGCGATTTCGGGTGCAATCGCAGAGCAAATCCCCTTGCGGGGTTAGGGGCAGTACCCCTACCCACGATCTAACCATGGTGAGTTGCTCCTTTGCGATCTAATGGCACCCGAGCCCGCTGTCCCAAATGGATTTGGGGCAAAACGAAGCCGTTTAAGGAAAAACTTCCCGGTAGCCGAAGCCTACAAGTGCCGAGATACTTATGCTTCGCTTCTACGGAAAAATTACCCATAAAAACATAAAAAACTAAATTTTACAGAAAATCACAGAAGGTTTAGTTTTCATAAAACCAAAAATTAAACTCGTACAAGCCTTGCACGTGGCTCTGATACCACTGTTGGGTTTTTCGCGTCGCGGAAACCCCGAATCACCCAAAGCCGTAGATCCGTGCAAGGAAAAAACCGAATGAAATACAAGTACGAGTTTCAAAAACTTTAGATCTACTCCTAGATCTACATGAAGAAGAATTATACCTTCGAAGCGCGCCCTACGCGAATCCCGCTCGTCCAAAATGTCGGATCTCTAGACCGTCAAGCGTACGGTCCTCTAGAAGTATCCACACAGACAACTTAGGTGGAGAAGACCTAAACAAAGGTGTGCTAGCACCTTGATAGGTCACGGCAAGAAGAGGAGAGGGAGAGAGCAAGAAGAACTCAAAGAGGAAGAAGATGCAATAATAATCACTTGAATGAAAATGAATCCATTTTCATTCAAATTGTGGCCGGCCACATTTCCCAAATGTAACCCTCTCATTAATGCATTAAGTTGTCATCAAAGGGGGAATGTAACCTCCATGAGGTGGCACTCACTAGTAACTCCCATGAGGTGGCAACCATGATGATGTGGTGCTTCATCATTGGTCCACATCAATGCCAACTCACAATGAGGTGGCATAAAGTCAAGTCAAACTTGACTTTACCTCTTCCTCTCAAGTCCAGTCAAACTTGACCAAATCTCTTTCATGGTTGATCTAATCTAACCATTTGATTCAAGCCAACTTAATATAATGAATCTAATTCATTAAATTAAGATGATTTAATGAGTCATAATCTAAATTAGACTCATTGAATACATGAATCAACTTGAGTCCAACTCAAGTTAGCCCAATTAGGATTACTCTTAATCCAATTTGATTCATCAAATGAATCTAATCCTCTTGGTCCATCATATGAACCTAATCTCCATCTAATTGTCCTTAGTGTGTGACCCTATAGGTTCTTGTAACGTTGGCAATGCCCTAAACCCATTTAGGAGCATAAGTAATGAGCAGTATCTAGCAACACATCATTACTACCCAAGTTACAAGAATGTCGAGATCCGACATCACCTTGTGACTACTAATTGTGACTCCTCACAAAATATGACAAGTGTCCTTCTATCATAGACATCTAGATTGATCAATATGAGGCATAGACCGTGTCATCCTCTAATCAATCTAAATCTTGAACTCCAAGTAGACACACTAAATCAAATGAGCTCAATATCCTATATTGACTCATTTGGGCATGGTCATGCACTTCGTGGTCTCACTCTATCAAGAATACCGATGTCACTCCCGTCATATAGGAGGGATAGATCCCATCTACATCACTCACATCCCTCCGCATAATTTGTTACATACCCAGTAATGACCTTTATAGTCCACCCAGTTACGGGTGACGTTTGACGAAACTAAAGTACATAACTTCTTATGTAGGGATCTATGGTGACTTCAGGTCTAAGGACTAGTAGTCATATTAATAGTCACATGAGAAAGTATTGTTAGGATCTTGGGATGGCTAGAGAGGGGGGTGTGAATAGCCTCCACTAAAAACTCAATCAATTCCTCACAAAAGCTTGTTAGCACAGCGGAAATAAACAAAAATAAAACTGATCAAGGAAAGAAGCACAACCCACAGCTTACATGAGTATGTACGAGGTTCGGGGATAACTTGCCCCTACTCCTCGGCGTGTCCGTAAGATGGACGATCCCTTGATCGTTCGGTAGATCACACCCTGGACAAATTCCGGCTAAATGTTTCTCCTTCTCGGTGGAGTAACCTCTCCACAAAGATCACAAAATAGATTTGAAAGTGAAGCACAATTACTTACAGAGTTCAGTGGCTAAAGGATTGAACAGATGAACTTACAGCCACGACGCAAAAATGCAAAGACAGGAGGAATCAGCCAAGAGCTCAACAACACACATAGCCTCTTGATCGACAGAGAGTTTTTTTAGAACCTTAGCGAACCTCTCTTCTTCCTTCTTCTTATTCTGCTTCCTCATTGTCCCGAATCGCTGTCACCTGTGTCGAATCTCTGCAACCAACTCAGGCGTCGCCAATCACTCTTCCTTCTCCTCTGGTTCTCTGAACTCACACCAATACCATCCATGGTCTTCACTGGTGTCTCTGAGCTCGAACCAATGAGCAAGAGTCCAACTGATCGCGGGCAGTGAACGTTGAAGCCCGAATTGCATCACTTGCAGTGAAATACAGCATAAAGGGCACTTGTTCTTATTCTTCTGATGGAGCTTCATTTGAAATTAACCAATGGCACGATACCTGCAACCTGTAACTTAAAAATCTCACAGCAGATGATTTGATCAGGTGAATCAGAAGTGAATCAGAAAAATCAGAGAAGCAGCAGAAACAAACGACAAGTTGTGGATCGGTCAACAGACCGATCCATAGCTCTCTAGACCGATCAGGACTCATCCTGATCGGTCCGGGAAGAGTCTGATCGGTCTGTGGACCGATCAGCCTATGGGTGGATCGGTCCACAGACCGATCCCCCTCTATCGCTTTGAGTCCCAGCGATCTCATCGCTTCTATCTGATCGGTCTGTAGACCGATTAGATATCCCACAGAATTCTTCTGTGTGGTTACTGATCGGTCCACAGACCGATCCGATAACCCACAGAGACTTTCTGTGTGGTCACTGATCGGTCCACAAACCGATCAGAAGACTAATGTATCACTGGATCGGTCTGCCGACCGATCCAGACAACCAGAGTTTCGGTCAACAGACCGATCCAATGTCTTGTGTTAGTTTTAGAGCCTCCCAGCCCTAAACCCTAACGTCTTCATGGTCCAGAGAACGAGCTACCAAGCCCTCTCTGACCTAGTCCGGAGAACGAGCTACCGAGCCCTCTCCGACTTCATCCGGTCCAGAGAACGAGCTACCGAGCCCTCTCTGACCTAGTCCGGAGAACGAGCTGCCGAGCCCTCTCCGACTTCGTCCGGTCCAGAGAACGAGCTACCGAGCCCTCTCTGACCTAGTCCGGAGAGCGAGCTGCCGAGCCCTCTCCGACCTAGTCCAGAGAACGAGCTACCGAGCCCTCTCTGACCTAGTCCGGAGAACGAGCTGCCGAGCCCTCTCCGACTTCGTCCGGTCCAGAGAACGAGCTACCGACCCTCTCTGACCTAGTCCGGAGAACGAGCTGCCGAGCCCTCTCCGACTTTGCGTGCCAAGTATCTGTACTTGGACTTTTCCTCTCCTCATGATCAACCTTGATCATCAATCAGTCTGAGTGTAATTAATATCTGATACAAACTTAAATCAGTGTCAACATCAAAACAACAGCCAGGTTAGACTGTATCAACAAGTATATGACACTCATATAATGATCCATGATACTTTCTCATGGCGGGTCATTCAGTATACATTCTCTAATGTATACCCATGTGTCAACTTGATATCTCTATATCCATGACTTATGAGATCAAGTCATCGAGTTAACCTACATGTTAGTCTTATTGCATTAACATTGTCCCTGAATGTTAATACTCGACTAGGAATGATTAAGAGTAGTGTTCCCTATATCATCTCACTATCGGTTCAACTAACCGATTGATATAGGTGAGAACCATCTACTCAAGGACATTATTATACTTAGTTTATTTGGCACAAATACAAGTAAGTATAATAACCAAAATCCAAATGCCTTTATTTATATAGAATATGATACAATAAGTCCAAAAATACAATCATCTAATGATCGGCTCTAGGGCTCTAGCTAACAATAAGAGTCATCATAATGCATGATTCATAAGCATACATAAATGAGCATATTACTTGTCATATCATAAAGCATGCATACTTGAGCATAAATCACATCATAAGAGTCATTATCATGCATGGTTCATAAGCATACATAAATAAGCATATTTCTTGTCATATCATAAAGCATGCATACTTGAGCATAAATCACATCATAAGAGTCATTATCATGCATGGTTCATAAGCATACATAAATAAGCATATTACTTGTCATATCATAAAGCATGCATACTTGAGCATAAAACACATCGTAAGAATCATTATCATGCATGATTCATAAGCATACATAAATAAGCATATTTCTTGTCATATCATAAAGCATGCATACTTGAGCATAAATCACATCATAAGAGTCATTATCATGCATGGTTCATAAGCATACATAAATAAGCATATTACTTGTCATATCATAAAGCATGCATACTTGAGCATAAAACACATCGTAAGAATCATTATCATGCATGATTCATAAGCATACATAGATGAGCATATAATGCATCATAGGAAACATAATCATGCATGGAAAACCTTAACTAGCATCTCTTCATTCATATGGTAACATGTGAGACACATAGTAAAATCATAATTGGGTCTCTAACCCTAATTCCATGTAGTGGCTGAAAGTTCCAAGCCTAGCCCTAGGTTATAAACAACATAAAATCATGTGAACCCTAAACCAATTTCATATCATAAATCATTAAGAACATAATGAGCATGTTTGGTTTAGGTTCTAAGCTCCCTAGGTTCTTAGCTCCCTAGGTTCTTGGTCTTGATGTGGCCGAAAGTTACCATGCTTAGTTCTAGGTTATAAACAACATAAAAGCATGTGAACCCTAAACCAATTTCATATCATAAATCATTAAGAACATGATGAGCATATTTGGTTTAGGTTCTAAGTCTCCTAGGTCTTTTAACTTGGTTATGGCCGAAACTTAGGGTTATGAAATTAAGTTCTAAACCACATACAAGCATAAGAATATCAAGCTAACTTCATATCATATCATAAGGGAATTCATGAGCATGCTAGATTAAATTTTAAGCTTCCTTGGACCCTAAAACTCATCATGGCCGAAACATAAGGAGACATGTATCTAGATTTCAAGCAACATTCAAACATGATAACCCTAAGTTACCTTTATATCATGTCATAAGAAGAGTCATGAGCATGTTAGAGTAAATTTTAAGCTCTCGTAGGTCTTAATTCTCATCATGGCAGAAGCCCTAAGGGCAATACATGGAGGTTCCAAACAACATACAAGCATGAAACCCTAAGAAATCTTCCTACCTTTTTCATAAGGAAAGTCATAAGCATGATAGTTCAAATTTTTTAAACACTTCTAGGTCTTCATTTCTATCATGGTCGAAACCCTAATTCCCAAAGGTGGCATGCATTTAGGTTCCAATCAACATACAAGTGTGAAAACACTAAGTACTCTTCATAACATATTAATAAGCAAGTCATGATCATGGTAGACTAAATTTTTAACCTCTCCTAGTCAATTTCTCTATCATGGCCGAACACTTCATGAGCATGAATTTAGGTTTAAAGCAACATACAAGCATAAAAACACCAAACTAATCTCTTATCATAGGGTACATATCATAAGGACATAGTGAGCATGTTTAGTTTAGGTCTTAAGCCTTCCTAATCTTTTATTCACACTTTGGCCGAAAGTTCAAGAACATGGATCTAAGTTTTAGGTAAGCATACAAGCATAAGAAACATTAAGCTAACTCCTATACTAGGGTACATATCATAAGAACATAGTGAGCATGCTTAGTTAGGTCTTAACTTCTCCAAATCCTTTATTCAAGTCTTGGCCGAAAGTTTCAAGAAGTGATCCTATGTTTTTAAGCATTCTAACCTCATGGAAAACATATAAACAACTTGTACCACAGGTGAGGGGATACTTACATCCTCTTGCTTGTTTTTCCTAAGGAAGATGGTACCCTTGTGAAGAGGAAAAAGAAACTTCTCTTCCTAGTTCTCTCTTTTCTTCTCTTGCTTGTAAGGAGTAGATCTTGAGGACTCCTTCTTGTGAATTAGTTTTTCTTAGCAAGAAAAACCTTAGCTTGGATTTTCAAAAATGAGAGAGGGAGAGGTTTAGGTCTCGGTGAAGGAGGAAGAAGGAGAAGAAAAATGGAGGAAGGAGGAAGAATTAACCAACTTTCTTTTCCTTTTCTTCTCTCATTCCTATTTATTCCCAATGAGGATGAAAAATGTCCCAATTCATCCCCTTGCCTTCTCTATCTTCTCACTCTCTTAATTCCCACGAAAATAGAGAAAAAGAAGGAAGAAAGGCACCTTGTCTTTTGCTTCCTTCTTTTCTTAACCAAGAGGAAGAGGAGAAAAGTTACATGCTTTTCTCTTGTTCCCTTAATTATACTCTTACTTTTAACTACAATTTCCATTCTTTTCTATCCATATATCATTCATTACTCTAGTGGTTACCATACACCAATTTAACTTTATCATTTATGGGAGGTTCAAGGTTCAAACCTCAACCTCTCTTTCTTTTTATTTCTTTTTTGGTTCTATTTCCATTTCCCTTTTATTCTAAAAGAAAAATACCCATAGGTATAGCTTATTATTTCGTGGGTGTTACACCAGCCAACTGGAATAATTAGGTATTTCTTAGGGACATATTTCTTTGAAATATTTCTAATTTGTCCCTTGTGATATCTAAAATACCAATTTAAATTATTAAATTTTCTAAAACTTGTATTAGATGATCATGCATGAATTTTTAAGTTACTTATTTCTTTTTGCAAAATCTCATTTTTCTACTTTTATTTTGTCAAATTCTTCTAATGGACAATATTTAGCTAGAATTAATTGTTGGGGTTTTCGGGCCGCGAAAACCGCATTTTCACGTCGCGGAAACCCCGAATCACCCATGCCACTGGATCTCGTGCGAAGAAAACTTTCGAAAATACGAGTATGAGTTTAAAGCTTCAATCTACAGTAGATCTACAAAGGAAGAAAACATTTTTATACCTTTGAAGCGTGCCTTTCACGTATCCCGCTCGTCCAAAATGTCGGATCTCTAGACCGTCAAGCGTACGGTCCTCTAGAAGTATCCACACGGACAACTTAGGTGCAGAAGACCTAAACAAAGGTGTGCTAGCACCTTGATAGGTCACGGCAAGAAGAGGAGAGGGAGAGAGCAAGAAGAACTCAAGGAAGAAGAAGGAATCAATATGCCTTGAATGAAAAATCAATTTCATTCACAATCATAAGTGACCGGCCACAACTCCAAGGTGTAACCCCCATTCTCATTAAATGTAGCCATTAAAGAGAATGGAGTTGTAACTCCCATGAGGTGGCACACTTTGATGATGTGGCACATCATCATTGGTCCACATCTTGCCATCTCACTAATGATGTGGCAATTAGTCAAGTCAAACTAGACTCTTCCTCTTCCTCTCAAGTCAAGTCAAACTTGACCAAATCTCTTCCATGGTTGATCGAATCCAACCATTTGATTCAAGCCAACTTAATATAATGAATCTAATTCATTTAACTAAATTGATTCAATGAGTCATAATCTAAATTAGACTCATTGAACACATGAATCAACTTGAGTCCAACTCAAGTTAGCCCAATTAGGATTACTCTTAATCCAATTTGATTCATCAAATGAATCTAATCCTCTTGGTTCATCATATGAACCTAATCTCCATCTAATTGTCCTTAATGTGTGACCCTATAGGTTCTTGTAACGTTGGCAATGCCCTAAACTCATTTAGGAGCATAAGTAATGAGCGGTATCTAGCAACACATCATTACTACCCAAGTTACAAGAATGTTGAGATCCAACATCACCTTGTGACTATTAATTGTGACTCCTCACAATATATGACAAGTGTCCTTCTATCCTAGACATCTAGATTGGTCAATGTGAGGCATAGACCGTGTCATCCTCTGACCAATCTAAATCTTGAACTCCAAGTAGACTCACTAAATCAAATGAGCTCAATATCCTATGTTGACTCATTTGGGCATGGCCATGCACTTCGTGGTCTCACTCTATCAAGAATACCGATGTCTCTCCCGTCATATAGGAGGGATAGATCCCATCTACATCACTCACATCCCTCTGCATAATTTGTTATATACCCAGTAATCGCCTTTATAGTCCACCCAGTTACGGGTGATGTTAGACGAAACCAAAGTACATAACTCCTTATGTAGGGATCTATGGTGACTTCAGGTCTAAGGACTAGTAGTCATACTAATAGCTACATGAGAAAGTATATGACACTCATATAACGATCCATGATACTTTCTCATGGTGGGTCATTCAGTATACATTCTCTAATGTATACCCATGTGTCAACTTGATATCTCTATATCCATGACTTGTGAGATCAAGTCATCGAGTTGACCTACATGCTAGTCTTATTGCATTAACATTGTCCCTAAATGTTAATACTCGACTAGGAATAATTAAGAGTAGTGTTCCCTATATCATCTCACTATCAGTTCAACTAACCGATTGATATAGGTGAGAATCGTCTACTCAAGGACATTATTATACTTAGTTTATTTGGCACCAATACACGTAAGTATAATAACCAAAATCCAAATGCCTTTATTTATATAGATAGAATATGATACAACAAGTCCAAAAATACAATCATCAAATGATTGGCTCTAGGGCTCTAGCTAACATTAATTTTAAATTTTTAATCTCTTTTTCTAATTTTCAGCAATCTTTAGTTAATAATTTAACAAACTTAAATAATTTATTGGGAGGAAGAGATCGTACCTTACTTACCTTGCCGATCTCGTTATCCGTGTCTCCCCCTGAACTACTGCTTTCTTTCGACGTAACTACCCCTTCATCAATGCTCTCGATGCTCATTTCGTACGAGCTTGAATCGTAGTCCTCATCTTGATGACTTGCCATTAATGCAAGTCCGGAGAAGGCCTCGACTATCGATTCGGACGACGTATCATCCCATGTAGCTTTTACTGTCTTGAATTTGTTTGTTTGGGCAGGCTTCTTTCCTTTGTCCTTGTCCTTGTTCCTTAGCTTAGGATAGTTGTCTTTGACATGCTCTTCTTCATTGCAGTGGTAGCATCTAATCGTCCTTTTCTTTTTACCCTGCGGATGGTTAGTTTTTCTTGAAAATATTTTTTTAAAGCACCTTACGATCATTACCATTTCCTCGTCGTCGAGAGAAGATTCTAACTTATGTTCGTCTCTCGATGCTTTGAGGGCTATGCTATGCTTTGGCTCCTTCGTACCTGCATATCTCGATTCATGCACTTCAAACGTTGAAAATAATTATTCCAAGGTAATTGATTCTAAGTCCTTAGAAATATAAAAGGCATCTACTAGTAATGCTCATTTCATATTCCTAGGGAATGCATTGAATGTGTACCTTAGCGAATCTTGGTTACTTATCTTTTCTCTAAGATTCGAAAGTCTGGTGATGAGCTCCTTGTTCCTTGAATGAAGGTGTGCAATCATTTCGTCTTCTTCAAATCGCATGTTGGTGAGCTGTTTATGAAGTAAGTATTGTCTCATGAGCTTGGCTTCGGACATCCCTTCATGTAGCTCAAGGAACTTCTCCCAAAGCTCCTTTGCTGAGTTATAGTTGTCGATCCAATTGACTTCTTGTGGTGGAAGGACGCTCAACAGATGGAACTCTGCTTTGTCATTTGCCAGGTAGTCGGCCTGCTCCTTTTTCATCCACTAGCATTTTTCTTAACCTTCCGGTGCTATAAAACCGAATTCCATTATTAACAGTAAATCAAAATCAGTTTAAAAAAATATCTGCATTCGCTTTTTCCAGCTAGCGAACTCCCCCTCAAACTTCGGTGGGTATATACTTGGTCCGGTCATCGTCTTTGCTTCGATTGACGGTTAGTCCTCTTGAAGCGTCCTAGCTCTGATACCACTTGTTGGGACCGTTGGGGCAGCTAGAATTACACTAGTACATTCTGAGTGTATTGAGCAGGACAATTTGAGGTTGTTCTTTTTATACTGATTGCATAAAAGAACAGGACCTCTGTTATTATGAAAGTGTGTACTCTTAATCCCGATATAATGACAAATACATATATTTAGTATTTATTTCTTTAATTTATAAATGGGTGAGATTTAGTTCATTAAATCAATAGGCTCAATAAGTTGGGAAATAATATTATTTATATGGTGTGTTGTTGATTATAGAAGGAAACTGTGTCCTAGTAATCTAGGTTAATGATGTCCCCTTGAGGAGCTCATAAGGATTATCATGTAAATCTAGCAGGTGGATTTAGTCCGGCATGACAATGAAGTTAAGTGGTACTACTCTTGGAGCTAGATATTAATTAAGTGAATTGTCAGTAACTCATTTAATTAGTGGACATTCGATATCTTAAACACTGGGAGATTAATACACTCATAATAAGAAGGAACCATAATGTAATTTGGGATTGGTGAGGTAGTTCAATAATAATTCTTTAGTGGTATGAGTTATTATTGATGAACTTGAGTTGGATGTTTGGGGCGAACACAGGAAGCTCAAGCTCATCAGGAGACCAAAACTAATTTCTCCTCTCGGTCCCTGTTGTAGCCTCTATAAAGCCTTGTATCCACAAATTCTACTTCTTACCCAAGTAATGGGTCGGACACATCCTTGCTTGGAGCAAGGGGGCCGGCCAAGCATTATTTTGGAGCTCATGTAGTGGCCGGCCAAGCCATGCTTGGTCACCAAGCATGGGGCCGACCATGGGTAAAGGAAAAAGAAGTTTTGTTTTAAAAATAAAATTTTGTTAAAATCTTTCCTTATTTGTAGTTATCTACAATTGTTAAAAGAGAGATTTTATTTTGTTAAAATCTTTCCTTTTTTGTATTTATCTGCAATAGTTAAAAGAAAGATTTTAATTTTGTTTAAAACATTCCTTTTTAGCATCCACAAGGAAATTAAAAGGAAGATTTTATTCTTGTTAAAATCTTTCCTTTTATAGCCATCCACATGGTTTTAAAAGAAAGTTTTAAAATTTTAAAATCTTTCCTTTTATAGCTATCTACAAAAGATTAAAGAGAGATTTTAATTTTATTAAAATCTTTCCTTATTTGTAGTTATCTATAATGTTTAAAAGAGATATTTTAATTTTTTGATAAAACTTTCCTTTTTTGTAACCATGATTTAAAAAAAAAAGTTTTAATTAATCTTTCTTTTTTTGTAGTTGTCTACATGTTTTAAAAGAGAGAGATTAATTTTAAAACTTTCCTTTATTGCCATGTACAATAGGAAATTTAGAAAAGAGATATTTTAATTGTTATTAAAATTTTCTTTTTTAAATGAGAGGCCACAAATAAGGAAGTTTTAATTATGTTTAAAACTTTTCTTTTTTGCCATGCCTTATGGGAATTGAATTGATCTCTCTTAGCTCCTCTCTTTTCCTTGGTGTGGCCGGCCCTTGCTTCTCATCTTTCTCCTTGGTTTCTTTCTCTTGTGGCCGGCGGCACTTTTTCTTCATCCTCCCTTTCTTCTCTCTAGGGCCGGCACCTCATCTACTCATAGTGGCCGGAGCTTGGAGAAGAAGAAGAAAAGGAGAAGGAGCACATAGGTGGCCAGTTGCTTGGAGGAGAAGAAGAGGGAAAAAATTTCCTATTTTGGCATCCCTTGGTGGCTCGAGTTTCTTGGAGGCAAAGAAGTTGTTCGAGTGGATTCTATCTTGGTAGATCGTCGCTCACATTACGTCTAAGAGGAGGAGAGGAATACAACAGAAGATCGAGTGGTCTTTAGCTACAAAGAAAATGTATAACTAATTAATTATTTCTACTTCGAATTAATTAGTTAGTTTTCTTTGTATAGATTCTGAAATACCAACACAAGAGGCTAGCGATTTTATTTTTTGATTTTGTGTTTCATTCTTGTGCTTCTATTGAGGTCTCTATAGTTAAACCTAGTTTACTGTGAGAAGTTTAAATATCCAATTTCTTTGAAAGGCTTTGTCTATGAAGTGATGGATGATCCCATACCTAAGAAGGCCTAGTGCCTCGCCATGTTTAACCTGGAAGTCAATCATTGAAATAGATATTTAATCAACTTCTGTAATATTATTTAACTTATGAAGAACTCATCGATTGAACTTGGAGTAAAAATGTTAAGTATCGTTTTCAATCCAAGTTTAACTTCTAAAGAATAATTTGGATTAATAATGTTAAGCATCGTTTGCAATCCAAGTTGAACTTCAGTAGAGCACATGGGTAGCTAGAAAAAGTTCTATGCTTGTACAAAATTTTTGTACAGTGGAACAGAACGAAATCCAGGTGTAGCAACCAACAACTGGTTTCAGAGATAGCTTTTTGCCTCTGTGTGTTTGGTTTCGGTTTAATTATGCACAAGTCATACATAATTTAGGCAGGATAATAGTAGAATGTGCAAATAGACTAACACTGTAGTTGCAAGCATTCTAGATCTAACTATTATGGCCTATTGTGTTTTGTGTGTGATTGGACCCTCGAACATGTTGAGGCCATTTTATGTGTGTGCAAGATTGTATTTATTAAATACAATAGGAGATGTATTAGTATTAAGATTTTAAATACAATTGGACCCTCGAATACATGTACATTCCTTCGTGAAATATAGGATCGATAAATGTAAAATTTTATTTTTGTCACGGATCGTATCCTTGCGAGGCGTGGTACTATTGGAGCACCGAAGGCGCAGCAAAAAAGGAAGCATGATGGACTCGATGACGTAAACCCTTTGGCGACGGCTAGGGTTGGTAGCATACGGAGGACAGCATTGGATGAGGCCATAATAGTTGAAAAGTTATTTTTTTTTATTTATTGCCTTTTATGCTGTGTGTGCATGTGTTTGTGTGCTTGTGTGCATGTTAAAATTCCTCATCTCTAAATAACTAAGTGGGAGAGGAATTTTATTTAAATTTCACGGTCTCCATTACTGGTTTGTAAGTGATGCATTCAAACTTGCGTGTTGGCTCTAAGTGCCTTCCTCCATATCGGATGAGTTTATTTGCGGATCACTAGATCAAACTTCCTTAATGGATGATTATAGGAAATTATTTAGGATGTGTGTGATATTCTCCATCTGAAGGGGCACAATCTTATTTAGTAGACTTAGTATCAAGTAATGGTATACACTTAGGCGCATTTAATAGTATCCTCCCCATCGGAGTCACTGCTATTATTTGTGTGACCGAAGAAAAACCAACTATTAATTTGTCATAAAGTTAGGTTGACAAGATAATAAAATTAATGGGTAAAACCCCCTCTTACAAATGTTCGAATTTGTATACGTCCACACTATCGTGGCTTACAAAATTCACGGTGCTTGAGGTAATTTTATTCGTCATAATGTTAGGCTCACAAGATAATTAATGGGTAAAACCCTCCTCTTACAAATGTTCAAATTTGTATACATTCACACTATCGTGGCATACAAAATTCACAGTGTTTGAGGTGTTGGTGAATTTAAATTGATGTGAAGCAAGAAGAGGCATTGAAGGGAATTGGGGGACCCATGACAAGGTCCAAGACTAAGAGAATGAAGCAAGCTTTGGAAGGCTTAATAATGAGGCTCAAGGAAAAGGAGGATCAATGCACAATGGAGGCAACAACTAAGTGGATCACATTCCTTCAATTTGAAAGTGAAATTGGACCAACATGAGAACCATTTTCGTGTGCATGCATGGGGGGGGGGTTCTAAAGTGACTTTTGATGTCCTTTGTGGGTTTTTAATGCATTTTTGAGAGTTCCTAAGCTAGTATAACAAATACCATGCATGCATGGTTGCATTAAGCTAGTATTAGGGATTAGTGGTTGCATTAGTGGATATTAAAACCCATGCATGCAAGCATGATATTTATTGCATAATTAGTGCATAGTGGATCTTAAGGGATGTTAAATAGGAGAACTCTTGTATGACAAATCATGTAAGTTTGAATGAAAATTTGAGTTTCTCTTTTGTGAGAGCTTCCTTCTTGTTCTTAGGCAAAGAACTAATTTCGATCTTATCAAGGCAACTTATGGCGATCAAAACTCCATGACTTATCACTCACCTTCTCATCTTGCTTGAGTGTGGCGTCAATACCCATCCCCAAGATGAATTTCAAGGCGATCCATTTACAAGGTTTCTTTATCATTTGGTATCAGAGCCTTGGCTCCTTGATTTTCAGGTTTGTGTTTTGTTTTCATCTTCGTTCTTGTCCATCTTTGTTGATCTATCCATCCCTATCTGTCGCAAATTTCTATTCACTATTTGGTCCTCGACTTAAAAAAAAAAAAGGAAAATTCGAAAAAAAAAAAAGAACCATTAGTCATTGGTTTCTGATTGAAAAAAAAATAAAAATAATATATAAAAAAAGGAGTATTTGTGAATTGAAAGGACTTAATATTCTTTCTTTGTGAAATCTGAATTCAAAAGATATTCCTTTCATTGCTCTTGATCGTTGCTGAATTTCTCGTTTTATCCGTTTATTTCTCTTGTTCTACTCATATTTCTCTTGTTGGTTTCTTGTTCACTTGATTGTCTACTTGCTGTCTTGAGAAAGACATCGATAAGGTTCTTTCCTTAAGAGCTTATAAAGAAGCTGAGTGGATAAATCTGAGTGCAACCACATGAGTAGAGTGGTGAGGTACGTTTAACATTTCTTTTGTAATTTTCCTTGTCATCTTCTTTTGTTGCAAGCATGAGTGGGGAAAAATCACCTAATTCCCCTAGGCGAGATCTTAATAGGCTTCAAATGGAGGCACTTACTCAACAATTTGAGAGAATACTTCAAAGACAACTTGAAGAAATACACGAAAGGATGGACCGACTTGAAGGAGAAAAAGTTTCAAACCGTGGGGGCAATTCTAATCATGAAGAATTTCGTCTAAGTGAACCATTCTATGATTCACCAAGAGAAAGAAGGAGGCATGAAGGGGGAAGAAGACGTGAAAGAGGAGGTAGAGACCATAGACGAGAAGATGATCTAGGAGGTGTGAAAGTCCAGATACCTTCCTTCCAAGGGAGGAATGATCCTGAAACATATCTTGCATGGGAGATGAAAATAGAACAAATTTTCTCATGCCACAATTACAATGATGCAAAGAAATTAAAGGTGGCTGCCCTTGAGTTCACCGATTATGTTAGTTAGAGCCCTAGAGCCAATCATTTGATGATTGTATGGACTCATGTATATCATATTTTTGTATATTAATAAAGGCATTGGTTTTTGGTTATTATGCTTATTTGTATTAGTGTCAGATAAAATAAGTATAGTAACGTCCTTGAGTAGAACGTTCATACCTATATCAATCGATTAGTTGAATCGATAGTGAGATGATATAGGGAACACTACTCTAAATCATTCCTAGTCGAGTATTAACATTCAGGGACAATGTTAATACAATAAGACTAGCATGTAGGTCAGCTCGATGACTTGATCTCACAAGTCATGGATATAGAGATATCAAGTTGACACATGGGTATGCATTAGAGAATGTATACTGAATGACCCGCCATGAGAAAGTATCATGGATCTATATGAGTATCATATACTTTCTCATGTGGCTATTAGTATGACTATTAGTCCTTAGACCTGAAGTCACCATGGATCCCTACATAAGGAGTTATGTACTTTAGTTTCGTCAAACGTCACCCGTAACATGGTGGACTATAAAGGCGATTACTGGGTATATAACAAATTATGCAGAGGGATGTGAGTGATGTAGATGGGATCTATCCCTCCTATATGACGGGAGAGACATCGATATTCTTGATAGAGTGAGACCACGAAGTGTATGGCCATACCCAAATGAGTCAATATGAGATATTGAGCTCATTTGATTGAGTGAGTCTACTCGGAGTTCAAGATTTAGATTGGTCAGAGGATGACACGGTCTATGCCTCACATTGATCAATCTAGATGTCTAGGATAGAAGGACACTTGTCACATATTGTGAGGAGTCACAATTAGTAGTCACAAGGTGATGTTGGATCTCAACATTTCTTGTAACTTGGGTAGCAATGATGTATTGCTAGATGCCGCTCATTGCTTATGTTTTTAAAGGAGTTTATAACATTGCCAACGTTACAAGAACCTATTGGGTCACACACAAAGAACATGTGCATGGAGATTAGGTTCATATGATGAACCAATAGGATTAGATTCATATGATGAATCAAAGATTGGATTCAAATTAGACTTATTGAGTTAGACTCAATTAGATTCAATTGTTGAATGAGTCTAATTTAAATTTGATTCATGAGTCAATTTATATTAATGAATTGAGATTCATTAAATTAAAATTGACTTGAATCAAAGCTTGGATTTAACTCAACTAGGAAGAGCATTGGTCAAGTTTGACTTGACCAAATAGAGGTTGACACATCAAGTTTTGACTTGATGAATTGACACATCATGAGGATGACTCATCCTACATGGCATGCCACATCATCCCCTTATATAATGGTGTGCCACCTCATGGAGGTTACACACCATTAATCCTCTTAATGTGGCCGGCCACATTAATGTGGGGGTTACACATGTGGTGGCCGGCCACACTAAGTGAGGAGAGGGTTTCATTTGGTGGCAATTGAATGGTGTTCAATGCTTCTTCTTCCTTGGGTGCTTCTTCCTCTCTCAACCTTGCTGATGGTCGTGGGTTTCATGGAGGAAAAGAGGAGTGTGAGTTAAATCCAAAGTCTAAGGGAAGGTGAAGGTCACAAAGGAGGGAACCAAGAGGTGTACATGTGTTTCCTCTTCTATATTCTCTCCTTTCTCACCTTTTAGATCCAATCCGAGAGCCCTAGAAAGTGCTAGCACACTTGTGGGTTCTCCTCTCCATCTTTGAGTGGTAGAAGATCACTCCTTGTTCGTGTGGATACCGTTAGAGGACTGTTCGCTTGACGGTCTCAAGATCCGGCTACCTTTGGACGTTGCGGGATTGCGAAGGGCACGCATCAAGGGTAAATGTTTTTCCCTCGTAGATCTAAGAGTCGATCGTGTTTTAAACTCGTACTCGTATTTTTTGTTCGGTTTTACCTTGCACGAGATCCGTGGCTTGGGCGATTCGGGGTTTCCGTGACGCGAAAAGCGGTTTTCGCGGCCCGAAAAACCCAACAGATTATGCCTTAATTTGGTGGGATCAATTGTAAAAGGAGAGAAGAAGGTATGGAGAGCATCCTATCAACACTTGGGACGAAATGAAGACTTTGATGAGAAGGAGATTTGTGTCTTCCCACTACCATAGGGAATTGCACAACAAATTGCAAAGACTCACCCAAGGGAGTAGGAGTGTGGAGGATTACTACAAGGAGATGGAGGTGGCTTTGATTAGGGCCAATATTGTGGAGGATAGGGAAGCTACCATGGCTCGGTTTCTCCATGGCCTAAACCGAGACATTGGAGACATTGTGGAGTTACAACATTATGTGGAGCTTGACGACTTAGTGCATCAAGCAATGAAAATAGAGCAACAATTAACGAGAAAGGGCGTTATGAAGAAATCATCTTCTCCAAACTACTCTTCAAGTTAGAAGGACAAGCCAAAGAAGGAGGGTTCTTCTTCAAATTCTAAGGAGGAAGCAAGCATTAAGAAGCCTATTCCTACTACCTCTTCTTCCACTTCTAAGAGTAGGGATATCAAGTGTTTTAGGTGTTTGGGAAAAGGTCATATTGCATCCGAATGCCCGAATAAGAAGACTATGGTGGTGAGGGATAATGGGAGTATCTCTAGTGAAAAAATTTCTTCTCATTCCTCTTCCTCAAGCGATGAAGAAAATGATGGAGCAGCCTATGCACAAGATGGAGATCTCTTGGTGGTTAGGAGATTATTGGGAAGCCAAGCCAAGGAGCATGAGGAGGGCCAAAGAGAAAATATTTTTCATACCCGCTGCCTTATTCAAGGAAAGACATGCTCTATGATCATTGATGGTGGAAGTTGCACCAATGTGGCAAGCACTAGGTTGGTCACCAAACTCAACCTCAAGACTACACCACATGCAAGACCATATAAACTCCAATGGCTAAGTAATAGTGGTGAATTGGTAGTGAACCAGCAAGTGTTGATTAATTTCTCCATTGGCAAATATGAAGATCAAGTTCTATGTGATATTGTGCCTATGGAGGCAAGCCACATTCTTCTTGGAAGACCTTGGCAGTTTGATAGGCGAGCTCACCATGATGGATTCTCCAACAAGTTCTCTTTTGTCCACAATTCTCGCAAAGTTACACTTGTACCATTATCACCTAGGGAGGTTTGTGAGGATCAAATAAAAATGAGAGAGAAAAGAGAAAAAGAACAGCGAGAGCATAAGAAAAAGAAAGAGTGTGTGCAAAAGAAAATACTTGATTTTGAGGACAAAATTCAAAAGAAAAGAAAGAATGAGGAAAAAAGAGAGAGAAAAATAGAAAATTTGTTTACAAGAGTAAGTGAGGTGAAGAAAGCTTATTTGACAAGGCATCCAATATTTCTTCTTTTGTGCAAGGAAACTTGCTTGGAATCTAATACTAACTCTTTGCCTAGTGAAGTTGTTGTTATTTTGTAGGATTTTGAAGATGTGTTTCCCAAGGAAGTACCTCACGGATTGCCACCAATGAGGGGGATTGAACACCAAATAGACCTTATTCCTGGCGCTTCTCTGCCCAATAAGCCAGCTTATAGGAGCAACCCTCAAGAAACAAAGGAGATACAAAATCAAGTGGAGGAGTTATTGCAAAAAGGATGGGTTAGAGAAAGTTTAAGTCCTTGTGCTGTACTCGTAATTTTGGTGCCTAAAAAGGATGGAACATGGAGGATGTGCACTGACTGTAGAGCCATCAATAATATCACAATTCGGTATAGACATCCAATCCCTAGACTTGATGATTTGCTTGATGAATTGCATGGTGCTTGCTTCTTTTCTAAAATTGATTTAAAAAGTGGGTACCATCAAATTAGGATAAGGGAAGGGGATGAATGGAAAACAGCTTTCAAAACCAAATATGGATTGTATGAATGGTTGATAATGCCTTTTGGGTTAACTAATGCACCAAGCACTTTTATGAGGCTTATGAACCATGTCTTACGAGAATTTCTTGGAAAATTTGTGGTAGTATACTTCGATGATATTTTGGTATATTCCAAGAGTTTTGTTGAGTATATTGCACATCTCCAATCTATCTTGCATGTCCTTAGAAAGGAAAAACTATATGCTAACTAGGAAAAGTGTTCTTTTTGCACTAATCATGTGGTTTTTCTTGGTTTTGTCATAAGTTCTAAAGGAGTGCAGGTTGATGAAGGGAAAGTTAAGGCCATTAGAGATTGGCCAACTCCTAAAACTGTGAGTGAGGTTAGGAGCTTCCATGGGTTGGCAAGTTTCTATAGGAGGTTTGTGAAGGATTTCAGCACAGTGGCAGCACCCCTAAATGAAATTGTTAAGAAAAATATGGGTTTTAGATGGGGAGAGAATCAAGAAAATGCATTTCAAACACTTAAGGATAAACTCACACATGCACCCATTCTTGCTTTACCTGATTTTTCCAAATCATTTGAAATTGAATGTGATGCATCTCATGTGGGTATTGGGGTTGTTTTACTTCAAGATGGTCATCCCATTGCATATTTTAGTGAGAAATTAAGTGGTGCCACCCTCAACTATTCCACTTATGACATAGAATTGTATGCCCTTGTTAGAGCATTGCAAACATGGCAGCATTATCTTTTGCCTAAAGTGTAATACCCCGGTTCTGAGATTCTGATTAAGTATGGCTTAAAGGGTTAGATGGTACTATCCATATCACCAAGGTGCACCTTCCTTTTCGGAAGCCCAAACTTAAGAACTCCAAAGTTAAGCGTGCTAGGCTTGGAGTAATCTGAGGATGGGTGACCTCCTGGGAAGTTTTCCAGGGTGTGTGCGAGTGAGGATAAAGCACACTGAAAGGACCTTCGGTGGTTTGTGGAGCTAGTCGTCAACCTAATGGGCAATTCAGGTAGCGTTCCCGGTTCGGTTCGGGTGGGGCCCGCCCGAGCCGGGGCGTTACAGATGGTATCAGAGCGACCTTGCGACCGTGAGTGCGCCTGTGGTTGGAGCACCCAGGGCACCACCTAGCGAGGGAGATTCTGGGATTTGTTTGTGGTGTGATTTGTGGTTACACAACGAGGACGTTGTGTCTTTAAGTGGGGGTGATTGTAATACCCCGGTTCTGAGATTCTGATTAAGTATGGCTTAAAGGGTTAGATGGTACTATCCATATCACCAAGGTGCACCTACCTTTTCGGAAGCCCAAACTTAAGAACTCCAAAGTTAAGCGTGCTAGGCTTGGAGTAATCTGAGGATGGGTGACCTCCTGGGAAGTTTTCCAGGGTGTGTGCGAGTGAGGACAAAGCACACTGAAAGGACCTTCGGTGGTTTGTGGAGCTAGTCGTCAACCTAATGGGCAATTCAGGTAGCGTTTCCGGTTCGGTTCGTGTGGGGCCCGCCCGAGCCGGGGCGTTACATAAAGAATTTATCATTCATAGTGATCATGAATCTTTAAAGTATTTGAAAGGGCAAGGGAAGCTCAACAAAAGGCATGCCAAATGGGTCAAATTTCTTGAACAATTTCCTTATGTGATTAAGCATAAGCAACGAAAGGTAAAATGTTGTAGCAGATGCACTTTCAAGAAGGTATAATTTGTTAGCTACACTTGAAACTAAATTGCTTGGCTTTGAACATATTAAGGAATTGTATGTACATGATAATGAGTTTTCCCAATTATATGCTGCATGTGAAAAGAAATCACAAAATGGGTTTGTTAGGCATGACAACTACTTGTTTAAGAATAACAGACTTTGTGTGCCTAGAGGATCGATGCGTAAATTGCTAGTTAGGGAAGCACATGAGGGGGGTTTAATGGGACACTTTTGGGTTCAAAAGACCTTAGAAATGCTGCTTGAACATTTTCATTGGCCACACATGAAACACGATGTGCAGAAATTTTGTGCACGGTGCATTGTGTGTAGAAAAGCAAAATCTAAGACATTACCTCATGGACTTTACACGCCTTTGCCTATTCCTAATTTTCCTTGGACTGACTTGTTTATGGATTTTGTTTTAGGGCTACCACGTACTCAAAAAGGTAAGGACTCCATTTTGTGGTAGTTGATAGATTCTCCAAGATGACACACTTCATACCTTGCCACAAGGTGGATGATGCAACTCATGTGGCAGATTTGTTTTTCAAAGAGGTGGTAAGACTTCATGGGATGCCTAGGAGCATTGTTTCAGATCGTGACACCAAATTTTTAAGCCATTTTTGGAGGACCTTATGGAACAAGATGGGAACAAAGCTTCTTTTCTCCACCACATGCCACCCACAAACTGACGGCCAGATTGAGGTGGTAAATAAGACACTTTCTACTCTTCTTAGAGCAATTATTAAGAAGAACATTAAGTCTTGGGAAGAATGTTTACCTCATGTTGAATTTGCTTATAATAGGGCGGTCCATTCTACTACTCAATTTTCTCCTTTTGAGATTGTTTATGGGTTCAATCCACTAACACCTCTTGATTTGCTTCCTTTACCTAACACTTCTTCTTTAGTTCACAAGGATGGCAAAACAAAGGCAGAATATGTAAAGAAGCTTCATGAGCAAGTTAAAGCTCAAATTGAGAAGAAAATGGAGCAATATGCAAATCGAGCCAATAAAGGGAGAAAAAGAGTGGTCCTTGAACCCGGTGATTGGGTGTGGGTTCATATGAGGAAGGAACGGTTTCCTACCCAAAGGAAATCAAAGCTTCAACCAAGAGGAGATGGACCATTTCAAGTGTTGGAAAGAATTAATGACAATGCTTACAAAATTGATTTGCCCGGTGAGTATGGTGTTAGTGCAACATTTAATGTGGCTGATTTGAGTCCTTTTGATGTAGGAGATGAAGACCTAAATTCGAGGACGAATTCACCTAAAGAAGGAGGGAATGATGTGAGCCAAGAAGAGGCATTGAAGGGAATTGGGGGACTCATGACAAGGTCCAAGACTAAGAGAATGAAGCAAGCTTTAGAAGGCTTAATAATGAGGCTCAAGGAAAAGGAGGATCAATGCACAATGGAGGCAACAACTAAGTGGATCACATTCCTTCAATTTGAAAGTGAAATTGGACCAACATGAGGACCATTTTCGTGTGCATGCATGGGGGGGTTTTTCTAAAGTGACTTTTGATGTCCTTTGTGGGTTTTTAATTCATTTTTGAGAGTTCCTAAGCTAGTATAACAAATACCATGCATGCATGGTTGCATTAAGCTAGTATTAGGGATTAGTGGTTGCATTAGTGGATAATAAAACCCATGCATGCAAGCATGATATTTATTGCATAATTAGTGCATAGTGGATCTTAAGGGATGTTAAATAGGAGAACTCTTGTATGACAAATCATGTAAGTTTGAATGAAAATTTGAGTTTCTCTTTTGTGAGAGCTTCCTTCTTCTTCTTAGGCAAAGAACTAATTTCGATCTTATCAAGGCAACTTGTGGCGATCAAAACTCCATGACTTATCACTCACCTTCTCATCTTGTTTGAGTGTGGTGTCAATACCCTTCCCCAAGCTGAATTTCAAGGTGATCCATTTACAAAGTTTCTTTATCATAAATGATATTGTTTGAGGAATCAATATTATTTTAAATTCTAAGGTTTTGACCTAACCAAATATTTGATCGAAGACAGACCAACTATTAATTTTATTTGTCATAAAGTTAGGTTGACAAAATAATAAAATTAATGGGTAAAATCTCCTCTTACAAATATTTAAATTTGTATACGTCCACACTAACATGACATACAAAATTCACGATATTTTGAGGTGTTGGTAAATGATATTAAGGAATCAATATTATTTTAAGGTTTTGACCAAATATTTTATGATTCTTAGGATTTCAAATGTTTCAATCCCCTAGCTGTTATATTAGAGAATACACTTGCAAAGTCTCAATTATATTGATTGGAAACAAAAAGTAGACTGCCCTCACAAAATTGAGAACAATAAATGTGTATCCTATTCATTAGTTGCTGAAACATGTTTAGTGGTGTTATCTACTGGTACCTAGTGTGTAGATACGGGAGCCACTGATCATGTTTGCAATTCATTGTAAGGGTTCCAGGAAATCCAACAACTACATGAAGGGGAAATCATCGTCTACATGGGCAATGCTACGAAAGTGGTGGTTGATGCAGTGGGAGATGTTTATTTATCTTTTGATAGGAATAAAACATTGATTTTGAGAAATTGTCTTTACATACTAAGTTTTAGAAAGTATTTGATTTCAGTTTCTAAACTATTTAAGGATAGATATTTTGTCTCTTTTGATAACAAAGTTGTTATCAAAAAAATAAGGAAGTTATCTGTTCTGGTTTATTGGTGGGCAATTTATATACTCTAAATCCAATAACTCCCACGATGCAACAAATGGAAATTAATAACACATCTTCTAATTCTAATAAGAGAAAACAACCTTCGGAAATGAACCAAACATATCCTTGGCATCTAAGTCTAGGTCATATTAACTTGAGTAGGATTCAAAGGTTAATAACCAATGGACTTTTGGGTTCATTGGTGGTGGAAAACTTTCCCACCTGCGAGTCTTGCTTGGAAGGAAAAATGACCAAGAGACCTTTTAAGGCTAAGGGGTATAGAGCCAAAGATGTGTTGGAATTGGTTTATTCTGATTTGTGTGGACCTATGACTATCCAGGCAAGAGGTGGTTTCGAATATTTCGTCTCTTTTATAGACGACTATTCGAGATACGGGTACATTTACTTGATGCGCCATAAGTCTGAGTGCTTTGATAAGTTCAAAGAGTACAAGGCTGATGTGGAGAAACATCATGGTAAAAGTATCAAGACACTACGGACTAATCGTGGTGGAGAGTACCTCTTAGGAGAGTTTATAAGTTACTTATTAGAGGCTGGGATTTAATCCCAACTGTCTGCACCTGGTACACCCCAACAGAATGGTGTGGCAGAAAGAAGGAATAGAACTCTTATAGAAATGGTTAGATCAATGATAATTTATTCATAATTATCAAATTCGTTTTGGGGATATACTCTAGAAATGGCAGTATACATTCTAAACATGGTACCTTCTAAGTCAGTACCCTCTACTCCCATAGAATTATGGAATGGGCGTAAGTCTAGTCTGAAGCATATTCGAATTTGGGGGTAGTCCAGCACATGTGCTGAAGGGAGACACTGATAAGTTGGAATCATAAACAAAAGTTTGCTTGTGAGCTATCTTAAAGGAACGAAAGGTGGTTTATTTTATAGTCCTAAAGATCATAAGGTCGTTGTTAGCACCAATGTCCGATTTTTAGAAGAGAACTATGTAATGAACCACAAGCCCATGAGTAAAATTGTTCTTGAAGAAATAAGAGAAGACACATCTATTTTAGTACCAACAGTACAAGATGAGATACCACAAGAAACTATAACACGTGTCACAAATGATGCACAATTACAAGAAGTGTCACATCGTAGTGGGAGGGTTGTTCGGCAACCTGATAGATTCATGTTTTTGGGAGAGTCTTCGGACTTGATCCCTGGTGAACATGAATCTGATCCCTGCACATATGATGAAGCACTCCAAGATAAAGATGTAGCATCTTGGCAAAGTACAATGAACTCTGAAATAGAATCTATGTATTCTAATCAGGTTTGGGAGCTTGTAGAACCACCAAATGGTGTAAAGCCATTAGGTGTAAATGGGTCTACAAAAGAAAAAGAGGGACAGATGGGAAGGTGGAAACTTTCAAAGCAAGGCTTGTTGCAAAAGGGTATGCTCAGAAAGAGGGAATCAATTATGAGGAAACCTTTTCACCGGTAGTCATGCTTAAGTCTATCTGGATTGTTTTATCTATTGTTGCTCATATGGATTATGAGATTTGGTAAATGGATGTCAAGATAGCTTTCCTTAATAGAAGTCTTGAAGAAAATATCCATATGAAGCACCCAAAGGGATTCATTGCGAAGGGCAAAGAACATCTTATATGTAAGCTCAATCGGTCTATTTATGAACTGAAGCAAGCTTCGAGATCTTGGAACATCCGGTTTAATGAAGTTATCTAATCTTATGGATTCATTCAGTGTCCGGATGAGTCTTGTGTATACAAGAAGAGTGATGGAAATGTGGTGGTATTTTTTGTACTATACGTAGATGATATTTTGCTCATTGGTAACAATGTCAAAATGTTGTCAGAAGTAAGGGTATGGTTGTCCAAGTGTTTTGATATGAAGGACTTGGGAGAATGTGGACATATTCTTGGATCAAAGGGATCGCAAGAAAAGGATATTGTCCTTATCTCAAAGCTTCATACATCAATACTATCCTAGCTCGTTTTAGCATGCAAAACTCCAAGAAAGGTTTTCTACCTTTTCGGTATGGAGTACCCTTATCTAAAGAGATATCTCCTAAGACATCAAAGGAGATAGAGGAGATGAAGGCAGTTCCTTATGCTTCAATTGTAGGAAGCCTAATGTATGCAATGCTATGTACGAGACCGGATATCTATTTTGTCATGGGCATGGTTAGCAGATATCAAAGTAACCCAGGACCGGGACATTAGACTGCCGTAAAAGCATATAAGGACTAAAGATTATAAGCTGGTTTATAAGGTAGATAATTTACTCCCTGTGGTTTACATGGATTCAGACTGAATGGGACAATAGTAAGTTGACCTCGGGATTTTGTGTTTACTTTAGGAGGTGGAATTATAACAATGGAGGAGTGTTTAGCATAAATGCGTTTCGGACTCCACCAAGGAAGCTGAGTATGTGGTAGCCTCTGAGGCAGCCATAAAAGCTGTATGGCTTAGAAACTTCATAATGGACTTAGATATGATTCCTAGTTTGCCCAAAATTATTACAATTTATTGTGATAATAGTGGTGCAATAGCAAACTCGAAGAAACCATGAGTCCATAAGGCAAGTAAACACATTGAGCGCAAGTACCACATAATACGAGACATTGAATATAAACGAGGAGAAGTTGTTGTCGTCTACATTGCATCAGATGATAACCTGGAAGATCCTTTGACTAAGGCCCTTCCGGTGAGAGCTTTTGATGGACATATTGAGGGGATAGGAATCAAATGTACACGAATTCAGATTTTAAATTATTTCTATTTTATCCCGCACTACTAATCCAAGACCTAGTCCTGGGACCTTGTTGTCTTTTTCTTTACTTGTGTGTAGGATGTCTCAAATTGAAGGATTCAGCACAATACGTCCTCCCCTGTTCAACGGAGATGATTTCTCGTACTGGAAGAAGCGGATGTAGGTCTACCTGAAGACAGACTTCGACCAATGGTTCAGCATCACAAGAGGCTACAAAGCACCAGTCGACAACTCTGGAATCCCACTGGACCTAGAACAGTGGACTCCGGATATGAAGAAGAAATCGTCAACGGAGTTCAAGCACTCAACACGCTTCAGTGCGGACTGATGAAGGAAGAATTGAACCGGGTAGGACCGCACCAGAACGCAAACGAATTGTGGGATAAACTGATCGAACTACACGAAGGGACAAGCGATGCCAAGGTAACGAAGCGCGACCTATTATTAAATATATTATTTAATTTTAAAATGCAGGTAGGTGAAACGGTGAGTCAGCTTCACGCGAGGATTAAAGATATCCTCAACGGACTCCACGCGATAGGACACCAGATGGAAAATCGAGATCTAATCAGGTACGTGTTAAACGCTTTTCCACACAACACTTTGTGGGCATCTATCGTGGATGCCTACAAAATTTTGAAAAATTTATCCAAATTAAAATTAGATGAATTATTTTGTGAGTTAGATTTACATGAGCAGACTAACGCTGGATCCGAGAAAGGTGTTGCCTTATTTGTAGGTTCCTCCAAGGAGTGATCTAAAAACAAGCCTGAGCCCAAAGAAGAGTCTATCAGGAGATTGAAGATGAAGAGTACCTGGTGAACATAGTAAGGAAAATGTTCACTAGGAGAAAGAAGAGCTTCAGCAAGAAGGACCTGCAGAAGATCAACTCCCCTGAACCAAAGAACGTAACGTGCTTCGGGTGCAACAAGAAGGGACACTACAAGAACAAGTGTCCGAAACTAAAGAGCGACAAGACAAAGGGATCCAAGAAGAAGGCTCTCAAAGCAACTAGGGATGACTCTTCCTCAAACGAATCGGAGGCCGAAGATCAGAAGCACCAGAGCCACCTCGCGCTAATGGCCCTCAAAGAAGAATCAGACGAAGAATCAGAAGACGGATCCGAACTTGAATCAAGCCACGAGTCCGTACTCATTTCCGAAGGTCCTAACGAGGTAAATTTTAATTTAAATAGAAAATTTTAAAAAATTATTGCATGTCTGAATAGTAAATTAGTTAAACTAGAAAAAAAAATAAATTTCTCCTTGAGGGAAATCAAAATCTCAAGGAACAAATCAAAAACTCAAATCCAACTCAAGATCTAACGCTTGAGGAGGAGAATTTATCACTAAAAATAGAAATTAACAAATTAAAAGAAATGTTAGAGAAATTTACAACTAGATCTAAGAATCTAGATCTAATATTAAATAAACAAAAAGTAATTTACAACAAAACCGGAATTGGCTACAAGTCAAGTTCAAATAAAACATTTAAATTGTTAATAACTCAACACAAACAATTAAGTAAAGCTTGGGGTTCCGAAAGCGTGCTTAACCACGCAAGTAGGAATTAACCAATACTACATACCCAAAAAAAAAATATATCATGTAAAATCAAATGAATCAACTCAAAAACCAAAATACAAACCCAGACCAACAAATTCAAAATCTAAATATTTTAAACCCTACCAAGACTTAGAATATCACCAAGTCAATTATAACTATAAAAAGAATAGGCATACACCAAGAACTAGAAATCAAAAATAAAAGTCAATAATTCAGGTGGAGGCTCCAGAATAGCTGGCACCTCCAAAACTATCCTACCTGACAGGGTAACTCAAACTAACCTACCCGGCAGAGCTATTAGGACTAATTAGAAAGAGACTAAGTTTAACTTGACATATAGTACTGGTGGAGTTTTAGATGATAGTACATTAGGGAAGCTTAGTCTATGCATGCCCAAGAAGATAGGGCTTCGACCTGGACGTTTGGCTAAGTGGAACTGACCGAAGCTACCCTATATGGACCTTAACCAGTTAAACCAAAGTTTTGTATTAAGTTCAGTGGATAGTGTAGGGGAGGATCGTGCGACCGGCTAGAAGGGTGGTTGAATGGATGACACCCCCAAATTGTTTACTCTCTACATATTCGTTAGAACAGCAAAATACAAAGAATACAAATACAAATACGGAAGCCAATCTAAAGATAAGGAAAGAAATCAAACCATGCTACACGATCATTTAACGTGGTTCGGAGATTAGGGCTCCTACTCCACGGCTGCCCGTAAGGTGGGCGATCCCTATCCGTCAGTGGATTAGCCCTCGACAAACTCCGGCTATCTCAAATCGCTCCTTGTGGGTGGAGAAACCTCACCACAAACACACCAAGACCTCTTAGATTCCACAAACACTTGAGAGCTTTTGGTGACTACTAATTAGGGTTGACCACCTCTAATTTTGTCACCTTGGTCGGCCATCCCAAGCTCCTTCTTATAGAGCATGGGGAAATCAACCTTGCTGATTTGCCCGTTACCAGTCGACTGGTCCTTGCACCAGTCGACTGGTGCCAGCCCAACGACATGCCAACGACTATATACCAATCGACTGGTCCCAGGACCAGTCGACTGATCCTAGGACCAGTCGACTGATCCTAGGACCAGTCGACTGATCCCAGGACCAGTCGACTGATCCCAACCATTTCGGGCATAGAGACTCTCTGTGCTCACCACCAGTCGACTGATCCCAGTACTAGTCGACTGGTACAACCCTATACCTAGGGTTCCCATCCCGAGTACATTTCTCTCAACACTCAGACCCTCACGACTCACTTGACTCTTCTTTGTAGCCTTGACCTCTTGCCTTCAAGCCAACTTCTTTCGGCTCTCGTCCCTCGGATGCATTCAAGCCCGCGGCTCGTCCCCAATGCCATCCTTCGCGTTTGCCTCGAAGTCGCCTCCCTCGGCCTTTGTCCTTGCAGCCTTATCCATGGTGCCTCGGATGCTCCATCCTTCACCGGACCTGAAGCCGTCAACCTGAGTCTCATGTGTATCCTGCAGTCCTGCATAACTCAAGTACACATATCAAATAACAAGGTTGAACCTAAGTTAAACCCTTTGTCCAAATACCAAAACACATGGTCTCACGGACCATTGGGATTACTCCAACAATCTCCCCTTTTTGGTGTTGGCAATACGTTTAAGTTAGGGAAAACAAATAGCAAATAAACATGCTAAAAAGAGATAATGGACTTACATTGCCAAGGCTACACACTTGGACTTACACCGCCGAATGGACTTACATTGCCAAGGCTACACACTTGGACTTACACCGTCGATACAAAATACAAACATGCATTGGAACCTACCCAAGGCTCCCCCTACACCTAAGCTCCCCAATGAGCTAGGATTTTTCCACAGGTATTTTTAAGAACCAATCAGAAGGCTCCCCCTACGCAAAGGCACTTAAGGTTTTCCTAACTAAACCTTACTTCTCCCCTTTGCCTAACATCCAAAAAGTTCTCCAACAATATCCCAATTGTTGAAAACTTATCATCCAAACTGACCCTAAACTCATGTATTTATCCCCCATGGATCTCATACATCTAAACGAGTTGACACAGTCAAGATCAGCGTTGAAAAACACTTTCAGGCTAGTATCAGTCGACTGTCCTTGAGTACCTGATAAAGAAACCTTGTAAATGGATCGCCTTAAAATTCAGCTTGGGGAAGGGTATTGACGCCACACTCAAGCAAGATGAGAAGGTGAGCGATAAGTCATGGAGTTTTGATCGCCACAAGTTGCCTTGATAAGATCAAAATTAGTTCTTTGCCTAAGAACAAGAAGGAATCTCTCACAAAAGAGAAACTCAAATTTTCATTAAAACTTACATGATTTGTCATACAAGAGTTCTCCTATTTAACATCTCTTAAGATCCACTATGCACTAATTATGCAATAAATATCATGCTTGCATGCATGGGTTTTATTATCCACTAATGCAACCACTTGTCACGCCCCGGAGGAGTCTCTGTCCGAAGAAATTTCGGCAGCATCTCCTCTGTACGGCGGACAATCTGAAACTTTCTACATATCACATATACCTCAGCGACATGCGGCTGGAATAATAACAATAAATAAATCATCATCACGCAAGTAATATGTCAAGTAAACAACATAATAATACCCTGACTCGAAATCAACCCTACTCAACTACACTCGTAAAGCTCAAATCCGACGATAAGATCAACTTACCTCTTCTGCCGTCTAGGCAGGCATGTAGTAGAACAAATCTAACAAAAATCCATCAACAAGGACAATCCAAACAATATCCAGGTCTATAACATAGTCAAAAAGGAAAAAAACAAAACCAGTAGATCCGTAAGTCTTCGGCTCTTTAGGGGACCAGCAACTAGAACTCTCTCCTGACAGCATCATCCTGAAATATAACAACAATGGAGGCGGGGTGAGTCCAACACTCAGCAGGTACAATTGATATGCAAAGTAAATAAATAACACCTAGCACTAATCATGGGTACAGTCTCCTGATAAAAATAAAGATAAATGCAAACCGAAGTAGACAGGAGAGAATCTGTACTAACCAGGACCCGGTATAAGGACAAACAGTCTGAAAGGTATAGAAGACCTGTAGGCATGTCAAACATAGGTATCCAAACAATATGCAGCATATAAATGCAGCAAACACAAACACAAGCAATAAATGCATCATGCATATGATGCCAATGTCATGGTCACCCCTGACGCCAGTCAGCCAACTCACAACAAAAGTGGGACCGAGTGGGTAGGGCTGTGACGATCGTGCACTCTGCATCACTACCCCTGATGAGTGACCGAGTGGACGGGATGCTGTCGGAGTACACACATACTCCTACCCCAAATCATAAATGGGGGAGCGAAATGCTCTCATCTCCCAGTACACTGTGACGGGGAGGCATCTCTAACGTGCTACACGCTGTGTCACACTACCAATGAGCGGACCAACGGAGCACCGGAAGAGCCAAACTGACGTGCTACCACGCTGTGTCACGCTACCCATGAGCGTCACAACGGAGCACCGAACAGTGATGAAAACTGGCAAAGTGCTCGACAATAATGGAGCAATCTCTCACACAGCATGCAATCATGCAAATGGTGCATGTCACTAAGCATGGTAATATGCTAAATCAATCTCTGGACATATAATAATGTGCACCAAAGTAAATAAATCATATCAAGGTATACTGATCAAATAAGGTATCAAACCTAGGTCCTGACATGGTAAAACATGGTTATATCACTACCCATGAGCATGTGAAATCAGATAGGTATCAATACGAGATGCAAACAAACAATCAATCAAGCAGGTAACATGTATCGGGCAGTGATTAACCGAAACAAATAAGAAAACACAATTAATGCAAATTGTTAATTTCATTACTAAGCATATCAAAGACAATAAGTCAAAAGTACCCGCCTCCGACAAAAGAAAGGTCCAATTCTGACTCCGAGATACTCGTCTCGCGTCAAAGTCCTGTGTCAAACGATACACATACATTTATTTAGCTAGAACTCAATGAATAGCTAAATAAAATCTCAACGACCAATAGGATAAAATCCTAATCAACCTACATAAACATCTCTTTCTAACACAACTAACAATCCAATCTACATAACAGAAATTCATTGGCCGAAAACACTTACACTGAACTAATCAAAATGGTGATCAAGAAAATAACCAGCCATTCTGTGTTGTGGTGGCTGGAATCCAACAACTTCGAACCAATCGCCCACTGCTATCCAGAAGAAAACAAATCCAAAATTAAATCAATCAGGAGTTCTTACAGTAAGGTACCAAATTCTCTACAGCATGTCTCACGATCTAAAATAATCAATATACCCCAAGATCTACAACTAAGACCCAAAAACCCAGTACCTTACCTTGATTCCGGCACTGTTATTGCTGGATAAATTTTTGCCGCCGTATCAGAAAGTCGACAAAACAGCCTTTCTTGGTGGAATCCTTCACCGAATGGAACAAGATGAGATCACAAATCACCACTACAATCTAGCAACAAAATTTGGTCTCCCTTACCTCTCCAATCACTGCTAGGGCACGGTACAGCAAAATGGAACCACGGGAACAGGTTGGATGCTATGCTTCTGTCCACAACCCGAAGAGAAAGGGTCGGTGGCTGTTGGCGTCGGGAGTGGGGCATTGGCTGAGGCTGGGGCAAAAGAAAGCAACGAAAAAGGGCCGCCGGAGAGATCGAATCGTGGTCATCGGCGGTGACGTGCGCTGCCGGCGATCGGCGTCGCAGGAAGGGAGGTCGTCGGGTACTGTGAGGGCTCGGGAGAGAAGAACAAAATAGAGGAGATGAAGAATAAAAGGAGAGGAACTGCTCGGTGTCGGCGCCGGTTAGGGTCGAGGAAGAAAACTTCGGCGTGCGGGAGAAAGAAGAGGAAACAGCGAGAGAAAAGTAAATAAAAGAAATATAAAAAGAAAAAGGAAATATAAACATTTCCTCACTTAAATAGGGTAGCCTAAACAGGCTTTTCCGGACCCCATTTTTTGTCCCCATTAACTCGTCCATACGAGCTCCGAAAAATTCCCGAAAAGTTTCCAAAAATTTCGGAAAATTCCCTTATTAATATTCGCCTATTTTCCGGTATTTTACATTCTCCCCCACTAATAAAAATTTGGTCCCCAAATTTCGTTATCTACCATCAGCAAGTACTAACAACAGATATAGAGTATAAATGCTGAATTAAATCACACACCTCAAGTGAAAAGATGGGGATATCGAGCTCGGATCGTATCCTCGAGCTCCCAAGTAGCCTCCTCATCCGAATGATGCTGCCATCCGACTTTAACCAGGCGGATAGTCTTGTTCCGTAACTGACGCTCCTTTCGGTCCAAAATCCGTATCGGAATCTCCTCATAAGAAATGTCAGGCTGAACGGGAATTGAGACATCTGTCAGCACATGCGTCGGGTCAGGTACGTATCTCCTCAGCATAGATACGTGGAATACATCGTGCCCGCCTCTGAGGCCAAATCTCTTCACCCCTTTCATGGGTGAAACTCGCAGAAATACATGGTCACAAATGGAGAACTCTAAGAGTCTCCGACTCCGGTCAGCATAACACTTCTGGCAGTCTTATACCTCTAACATCCTCCGTCTGATAGTATGGACCACTCTACCTCACACTGAGCTCTATGAGGTCCCAACAACTGGGCCGCTCGGATTCTCGTCCTGATCGACGACTGAGCAACTATGGTAACAAGAATACCCTACTCTGTCTGTCCCTTCTCCTTAAGGTCAACTCGGAGAAACCCTGAATCACGTCTGTGACCACAACTCGGTGGCAAGCTAAAGTCCCTCTGGACTTCTAGCTAAGTGCATCGGCAACCACATTAACTTTTCCCAGGTGATAGCTAATGGTACAATCATAATCCTTCAGGAACTCCATCCATCTCCTCTGTCGAAAATTAAGTTCCTTCTGAGTGAACAGATATTTGAGACTCTGATGGTCAGTAAGAATCTCAATGTAATATCATACAGGTAATGCCGCCAAATCCTTAGGGCAAAAATAATAGCGGCCAACTCCAGATCATGAATTGAGTATTTCTTCTCATGCTCCTTCAACTATCGAGAAGCATATAAGAATACTCTACCGTGCTGCATCAGAACAGCTCCCAGACCCTGTAGAGACGCGTCGGTATAGAGCACGAATCTGCCCTCTTCGAAGGTAAAAACAACAAATCGAAGCCGACACTAGTCTCTGCCTCAGCTTCTAGAAGCTGGTCTTGCAATCCTCAGTCCAAGTAAACTTCACGCCTTTCATGGTCAGGCGTGTAAGTAGCATAGAAATCCGTGAGAAACCCTCAACGTATCTCCGGAAATATCAAGTCAAGCAAAGAAAATTGCAAGCCTCTTCTATAGACTCCGTCTACTCTCAACGGTAATAACCTCGATCTCCTGTGGAACTACGGTATACTCCCACTGGTGACCGTATGTCTCAAACATCTCACAGAAGACAACCAAAATATGCACTATTGATCTTCACATCTAGACATTTCCATCGAAACACCTCTAGAACTATGCAAAGATGATGTGCCTGACTCACCGCTGATTCGAAATAGATCACAATATCGTCAACAAAGACAATGAAAACCGATCCCAACATCCTGGAAACACCAAAATCATCAAGTCTCTGAAAACATCTGAGACTCTGTAAGCCTATATGGCCAAAACCAAGACACATAATGTCCGTATCACAGACATTTCTAACCATAAGATCTCCGATAATAAGTCGAAAATCTGATCATCAATAACATAAATCACCAAAGAATAAATCCTCCCATGTGAGAGCAACGCTCCGTCACAGAAAACACCACATATGTGGAAGCAACGCTCTACCATAAGAAATCCTCAATATGTGGGAGCAACACTCCACCACAAATAATCTGAAATATGTATCGCAATAAATATAGGGGCAATGCTCCGCTACCAGCAATCCGTAATATCTGGGAGCAACTCTCCACCACAAAATAATACATAAGTACCCCAAGGCACCTAACTATCCAGCTAGAGACTGTACAAGATCTCTCTACCACAAATCACTGTGGTTAGCCTAGGCTATAACAACCTAGTAAACTAATCAAATCCATCATCAACTCTATCAGCATCCTAGTGGGTCATCCACTGATAGGAGAATTAGTTGATGAGTTAATCCAACAAATGACATAATGCAGTCACTCCACATTCTGCATTCATCAGCATAAGTAGAATCATCATGCTACTACCAATATATACCTGGCACACGTGCTCACACAACATATGTATGATCGACATAATCCTCCAATTAGTACACACCAAACATACTCACAACAATGCATACCGAACCCGTGTGCAAAATCAACATAGGTAAAATCAACAATACACCTCAAACAACACTCACATAACATATAGTATAACCAACATATACTTCCAACAAAACATACTAAACCCAGGTGCACTCACAATCAAACATAATCAAAAAGATACCTCAGATACCACACCAAACACATATGTACATATCACAACTCAGATTAAATTGACAAAATGCCTCCATCAAAACACCACCGATGTACTATACTACAACTCGGATTTAATCGACAAGATATCTTCAATAATACATCCAGATACATACACCGAACTACATATCTATGATCCACAAGGAACCTTCAAACCATATCAGAACATGGATACATATACTACTTGCAAATGGACAGTCTACCATAGGACTCCTACAACACATAACAATCATAATATACATGCAACATTGACATGCAAAATCAGCATACCAGCTCAACCAAAGAGACCAACCTTATGCTACCAACACTCATGGGTTACGGGTATATCTAAACAAAATTCATGCATATGTATCAAGGATGAATACATCAATCAAAAGCAACCCAAAATAAAGCAGTCTAATCATCCAGTAACAACCCTGCTCTAGGTTCAAAGGAACTAATATCCGACAAGAAAGATATACACACCATGGTATAACATTGCAAGTCAATGTCATACACTACCAAGACCATATCTAATGGGGAAAATTTTATCATCATAAATCTAAATGTACTCTTCCAGTATACACTAGTAACGATTGTATCCCATAAGTGTTAAGCAATTAGCTCTACACTTCCTTACATCAGCAAGGTCACATATCCCAATGCACCCTCTAAGTTATCCCACCAGGTATCTACAGTCCACGGTCAAAGTCTTCATGGAACAGGATACATCGATCCTCTATAACATATCCAGGTCGTCAGTGATATATGGCTAAATCAGTCCTTTCCATGTCAGTACAAAACATGTATTCAAATGTGCTTTAGATACATAACTAAGCACAAATATCCTAAAGGTTCGAACCTCTAAAAATAGAGTATGGCAATCCTCTACTGATCAACCAACAAAACTAAATCATTCATCTACTAACTAATCAAGAATACCTTAATCCTCCACAAGCAACTAAGGTATATCAAACCACAACTACCCAACTCGACAAACATAAATCAGTCTTCTACTCCCCATGAGAGCAAGTTAACATTCGAAACATCAAATCATTATTTATCCACATAATCCAATATCAGAGGAAGCAAATATCAATTTTTATCATCCTGTTCACTAACCACAACTAACCAGATTTATTAAAATCGCATAGGCACACTAAACCATAAACTCTCTAGCACCCGATTTATAATCTGAGCACCAACTATAATCATCAAACCTGTAAATATCATACATGACACTCATTATGTCACCATCAACGACATCCCCAAATATAAATCATCAAAATAGTTATCCACTAATAGATCATCAAAGCAAATATATAGTAATTGATCATCAGACAACCACATAACATTTACTCTCATAAATCATTAGAAATCAACACATCTCAATATCTGATCCCACAATATTCCTCAACCTCAAACCATTCTCAACATTGATCAAACATGATAACCCCCAATGACCAATTCCCATCGTATCGGGTACCCTAATATCCAAAAGGTATGAGTATAAAAACTCTACTAGCTAAGTCAACAGGAGTCTGTAGGAATCATCCACTACCCAGCTAACAATAGCAGAGGCTGGTATGTGCCTCCATCTCCTACGAGTAGTAACAGAAACTAAAACTACTGGTGGTAAGATATATAAAATCACCAGAGACTATAATCCTTGATCTTTATTAGGGTCGACCAAGATCAGTGGCTAACCCATCATATGTAATATGGGCTACAACAACCAGACAGGTACTAAAGATAAAGTGCTAATACATGTCATAACTATCAAATTAAACATCATACCTTTATGTCGTCTGGAGATGTTCCGTCGCTGTCCAGTCCCCAAATTTGACCTCAACATTCCGAACGAGAAAATTGCCGGAAATCCATATAAATCCGAAACAGAAGTCCGAAGCATAAACATAATGGAAATTCGTAGCTCCGAAATAAATACCCAAGTTTACTAGTAAACTCGGGCTAACTCCAAAAATACAGAACACCATAACCAGGTACCATAACCCGCTCTGATACCAATAAATTGGTATCAGATAAATCTCGAAATCCGTAACACGAAAATCAAACAAGTATCGCCAACCTGACGCTCTGATACCAAATAAATTGGTATCAGGTATATCCCAAATATCCAAAATACGAAAACAAAGATCGTAAAACCTAGCCTCTGATACCAAATACCAAATAAATTGTTATCAGAATAAATCTCGAAAATCCAAAACACATAGCAAGTATCGCATACCTGCTCTGATACCAAGTAAATTGGTATCAGAATAAATCTCGAAAATCCAAAACACATAGCAAGTATCGTATACCTGCTCTGATACCACTAAATTGTCACGCCCCGGAGGAGTCTCTGTCCGAAGAAATTTTGGCAGCATCTCCTCTGTACGGCGGACAATCTGAAACTTTCTACATATCACATATACCTCAGCCACATGCGGCTGGAATAATAACAATAAATAAATCATCACCACGCAGTTAATATGTCAAGTAAACAGCATAATAATACCCTGACTCGAAATCAACCCTACTCAACTACACTCGTAAAGCTCAAATCCGACGATAAGATCAACTTACCTCTTCTGCCGTCTAGGCAGGCATGTAGTAGAACAAATCTAACAAAAATCCATCAACAAGGACAATCCAAACAATATCCAGGTCTATAACATAGTCAAAAAGGAAACAAACAAAACCAGTAGATCCGTAAGTCTTCGGCTCTTCAGGGGACCAGCAACTAGAACTCTCTCCTGACAGCATCATCCTGAAATATAACAACAATGGAGGCGTGGTGAGTCCAACACTCAGCAGGTACAATTGATATGCAAAGTAAAAAAATAACACCTAGCACTAATCATGCGTATAGTCTCCTGATAAAAATAAAGATAAATGCAAATCGAAGTAGACAGGAGAGAATCTGTACTAACCAGGACCCGGTATAAGGACAAACAGTCTGAAAGGTATAGAAGACCTGTATGCATGTCAAACATAGGTATCCAAACAATATGTAGCATATAAATGCAGCAAACACAAACACATGCAATAAATGCATCATGCATATGATGCCAATGTCATGGTCACCCCTGACGCCAGTCAGCCAACTCACAACAAAAGTGGGACCGAGTGGGTAGGGCTGTGACGACCGTGCACTCTGCATCACTACCCCTGATGAGTGACCGAGTGGACGGGATGCTGTCGGAGTACACACATACTCCTACCCCAAATCATAAATGGGGGAGCGCAATGCTCTCATCTCCCGGTACACTATGACGGGGAGGGATCTCTAACGTGCTACACGCTGCGTCACACTACCCATGAGCGGACCAACGGAGCACCGGAAGAGCCAAACTGACGTGCTACCACGCTGTGTCACGCTACCCATGAGCGTCACAACGGAGCACCGAACAGTGATGAAAACTGGCAAAGTGCTCGACAATAATGGAGCAATCTCTCACACAGCATACAATCATGCGAATGGTGCATGTCACTAAGCATGGTAATATGCTAAATCAATCTTTGGACATATAATAATGTGCACCAAAGTAAATAAATCATATCAAGGTATACTGATCAAATAAGGTATCAAACCTAGGTCCTGACATGGTAAAACATGGTTATATCACTACCCATGAGCATGTGAAATCAGATAGGTATCAATACGAGATGCAAACAAACAATTAATCAAGCAGGTAACATGTATCGGGCAGTGATTAACCGAAACAAATAAGAAAACACAATTAATGCAAATTGTTAATTTCATTACTAAGCATATAAAAGACAATAAGTCAAAAGTACCCGCCTCCGACAAAAGAAAGGTCCAATTCTGACTCCGAGATACTCGACTCGCGTCAAAGTCCTGTGTCAAACGATACACATACATTTATTTAGCTAGAACTCAACGAATAGCTAAATAAAATCTCAACGACCAATAGGATAAAATCCTAATCAACCTACATAAACATCTCTTTCTAACACAACTAACAATCCAATCTACATAACATAAATCATTGGCCAAAAACACTTACACTGATCTAATCAAAATGGTGATCAAGAAAATAACCAGCCATTCTGTGTTGTGGTGGCTGGAATCCAACAACTTCGAACCAATCGCCCACTGCTATCCAGAAGAAAACAAATCCCAAAATAAATCAATCAGGAGTTCTTACAGTAAGGTACCAAATTCTCTACAGCATGTCTCACGATCTAAAATAATCAATATACCCTAAGATCTACAACTAAGACCCAAAAACCCAGTACCTTACCTTGATTCCGGCACTGTTATTGCTGGATAAATTTTTGCCGTCGTATCAGAAAGTCCACAGAACAACCTTTCTTGGTGGAATCCTTCACCGAATGGAACAAGATGAGATCACAAATCACCACTACAATCTAGCAACAAAATTTGGTCTCCCTTACCTCTCCAATCACTGCTAGGGCACGGTACAGCAAAATGGAACCACGGGAACAGGTTGGATGCTATGCTTCTGTCCACAACCCAAAGAGAAAGGGTCGGTGGCTGTTGGCGTCGGGAGTGGGGCATTGGCTGAGGCTGGGGCAAAAGAAATCAACGAAAAAGGGTCGCCGGAGAGATCGAATCGTGGTCATCGGCTTCAAGCAAGGGCACAGCGGCGGTGACGTGCGCTGCCGGCGATCGGCGTCGCAGGAAGGGAGGTCGTCGGGTACTGTGAGGGCTCGGGAGAGAAGAACAAAATAGAGGAGATGAAGAATAAAAGGAGAGGAACTGCTCGGTGTCGGTGCCGGTTAGGACAGAGGAAGAAAACTTCGGCGCGCGGGAGAAAGATGAGGAAACAGCGAGAGAAAAGTAAATAAAAGAAATATAAAAAGAAAAAGGAATATAAACATTTCCTCACTTAAATAGGGTAGCCTAAACAGGCTTTTCCGGACCCCATTTTTTGTCCCCGTTAACTCGTCCATACGAGCTCCAAAAAATTCCCGAAAAGTTTACAAAAATTCCGGAAAATTCCCTTATTAATATTCGCCTATTTTCCGGTATTTTACACCACTAATCCCTATTACTAGCTTAATGCAACCATGCATGCATGGTATTTGTTATACTAGCTTAGGAACTCTCAAAAATGCATTAAAAACCCACAAAGGACATCAAAAGTCACTTTAGAAAAAACCCCCCCATGCATGCACACGAAAATGGTCCTCATGTTGGTCCAATTTCACTTTCAAATTGAAGGAATGTGATCCACTTAGTTGTTGCCTCCATTGTGCATTGATCCTCCTTTTCCTTGAGCCTCATTATTAAGCCTTCCAAAGCTTGCTTCATTCTCTTAGTCTTGGACCTTGTCATGGGTCCCCCAATTCCCTTCAATGCCTCTTCTTGGCTCACATCATTCCCTCCTTTAGGTGAATTCATCCTCGAATTTAGGTCTTCATCTCCTACATCAAAAGGACTCAAATCAGCCACATTAAATGTTGCACTAACACCATACTCACCGGGCAAATCAATTTTGTAAGCATTGTCATTAATTCTTTCCAACACTTGGAATGGTCCATCTCCTCTTGGTTGAAGCTTTGATTTCCTTTGGGTAGGAAACCGTTCCTTCCTCATATGAACCCACACCCAATCACCGGGTTCAAGGACCACTCTTTTTCTCCCTTTATTGGCTCGATTTGCATATTGCTCCATTTTCTTCTCAATTTGAGCTTTAACTTGCTCATGAAGCTTCTTCACATATTCTGCCTTTGTTTTGCCATCCTTGTGAACTAAAGAAGAAGTGTTAGGTAAAGGAAGCAAATCAAGAGGTGTTAGTGGATTGAACCCATAAACAATTTCAAAAGGAGAAAATTGAGTAGTAGAATGGACCGCCCTATTATAAGCAAATTCAACATGAGGTAAACATTCTTCCCAAGACTTATGTTCTTCTTAATAATTGCTCTAAGAAGAGAAGAAAGTGTCCTATTTACCACCTCAGTCTGGCCGTCAGTTTGTGGGTGGCAGGTGGTGGAGAAAAGAAGCTTTGTTCCCAGCTTGTTCCATAAGGTCCTCCAAAAATGGCTTAAAAATTTGGTGTCACGATCTGAAACAATGCTCCTAGGCATGCCATGAAGTCTTACCACCTCTTTGAAAAACAAATCTGCCACATGAGTGTTGGGATCTTAGATGGCTAGAGGGGGGGGGGGTGAATAGCCTCTTAAAAACTTAAACACAAATTTCTACAACGAAACTTGTTAGCACAGCGGAATTAGGAAACTAAAACAAAGAGGAAACAAGTACACTAACACACGGATTTACGAGGTTCGGGGATAACTTGCCCCTACTCCTCGGCGTGTCCGTAAGGTGGACGACCCCTTGATCTAAGGTAGATCGCACCCCGGATAACTTCCGGCTAAAGATCCTCCTTCTCGGTGGAGTAACCTCTCCACAAAGTCTCAAGAAATATATATGTTAAAGCACAAGACTTACAGAGCTCGGTGGCAAATAAGAATGAACTAACGCTTACAACCACGCGAGGATCAGTGGAAACAGAGAACTCACAGATAGCAGTTTCTCACCCGAGAGCTCAAGAACTTAGCACACCTCAACGATCAACAGAACGTTTTCTTTTCTTTTTTCACTTTCTTGCTTTCTTGTTCTTTCCTCTCGCTTTTTACTGCTTCTTAAGCCCCTGTTCTCTGCTGTCACGGATCGTGGTCAAACTGCACAGAATCATCGCTGCAGCCAATCCCTCTTCCTCCTTACCTGGTTCTCTGAACTCACACCAATGAAATCACAGTCTTCACTGGTGTCTTCTGAGCTCGAACCAATCACCAGGAGTCAAGCGGATCGCAGCCAGATCACACCAGTAGCCGTTGATGCTTCAAATGCACCATGCGCCGCGAATCACAGCAGAAAGGCCATTTGTCGTATTCCTCTTATGGACTTAATTTGAAATTAGGCTTGGAATGATACCTGTGATCCTGCAAACTCAAAAGCTAACAGCACAGAGGGTTATATCACATGAATCAGGCAGATCAAATGCAGTGGAGGAATCGCAGAAACAAATCTGATTGTGTGTGGATCGGTCACCAGACCGATCCATGGACCGATCAGGACATATCCTGATCGGTCCACAGCTTGTCTGATCGGTCATGGAGACCGATCAGAGTGCAGGTGGATCGGTCTCCATGACCGATCCCCTGCCTTCTTCTCTTCGCAATACATCTCCTGATCGGTCTCCAAGACCGATCAGATTGCACTCAGTGCGCTACTGAGTGTTTCCTGATCGGTCTACAAACTAATCAGATTACACTCAGTGTGCTACCGAGTGTTTCCTGATCGGTCACCAGACCGATCCATGGAAACTTAGTTTCACTGGATCGGTCTGCCGACCGATCCACTGTCTTATGTATCACTGGATCGGTCTGCCGACCGATCCAATGTACCATGGAATGTCCACTTAGGTCCCTCTCTGACCTAATCCGGAGAACAAACTACCGAGCCCTCTCCGACTTCGTCCAGTCCAGAGAACGAGCTACCGAGCCCTCTCCGACTTCGTCCGGTCCAGAGAACGAGCTACCGAGCCCTCTCTGACCTAGTCCGGAGAACGAGCTACCGAGCCCTCTCCGACTTCGTCAGGTCCAGAGAACGAGCTACCGAGCCCTCTCTGACCTAGTCCGGAGAACGAGCTACCAAGCCCTCTCCGACTTCATCCGGTCCAGAGAACGAGCTACCGAGCCCTCTCTGACCTAGTCCGGAGAACGAGCTACCGAGCCCTCTCCGACTTCGTCCGGTCCAGAGAACGAGCTACCGAGCCCTCTCTGACTTCGCGTGCCAAGTTTCCAACTTGGACTTTTCCCTTCCACTTGATCAACCTTGATCATTAATCAAACCGAGTTTAATTACAAAATCCATAGACAAGTCAGTCCAAGGAAAATTAGGAATAGGCAAAGGCGTGTAAAGTCCATGAGGTAATGTCTTAGATTTTGCTTTTCTACACACAATGCACCGTGCACAAAATTTCTGCACATCGTGTTTCATGTGTGGCCAATGAAAATGTTCAAGCAGCATTTCTAAGGTCTTTTGAACCCAAAAGTGTCCCATTAAACCCCCCTCATGTGCTTCCCTAACTAGCAATTTACGCATCGATCCTCTAGGCACACAAAGTCTGTTATTCTTAAACAAGTAGTTGTCATGCCTAACAAACCCATTTTGTGATTTCTTTTCACATGCATCATATAATTGGGAAAACTCATTATCATGTACATACAATTCCTTAATATGTTCAAAGCCAAGAAATTTAGTTTCAAGTGTAGCTAACAAATTATACCTTCTTGAAAGTGCATCTGCTACAACATTTACCTTTCCTTGCTTATGCTTAATCACATAAGGAAATTGTTCAAGAAATTCGACTCATTTGGCATGCCTTTTGTTGAGCTTCCCTTGCCCTTTCAAATACTTCAAAGATTCATGATCACTATGAATGATTAATTTTTTTAGGCAAAAGATAATGCTGCCATGTTTGCAATGCTCTAACAAGGGCATACAATTCTATGTCATAAGTGGAAAAATTGAGGGTGGCACCACTTAATTTCTCACTAAAATATGCAATGGGATGACCATCTTGAAGTAAAACAGCCCCAATACCCACATGAGATGCATCACATTCAATTTCAAATGATTTGGAAAAATCAGGTAAAGCAAGAATGGGTGCATGTGTGAGTTTATCCTTAAGTGTTTGAAATGCATTTTCTTGATTCTCTCCCCATCTAAAACCCATATTTTTCTTAACAATTTCATTTAAGGGTGCTGCCACTGTGCTGAAATCCTTCACAAACCTCCTATAGAAACTTGCCAACCCATGGAAGCTCCTAACCTCACTCACAGTTTTAGGAGTTCACTACAAGAAAACATGGCTTCAGAGACGAAAAATTCTGTCTCTGAAAGTCATGTTTCTGTCTCTAAAGAATGTTTGAGACGGAATATTCTGTTTCAAAAATCTGTTAGTGAAAGCCCCGTAGCTAATTTTGAGACAGAATTATTCCGTCTCTAATTTCAAAAACAGATTTAAAAATTGTTTATAAATTTGTTTTTAATTTAACTAAATGAAATTAATTTCAAATACAAATTTTGTTTCTAATTTTATTTTAAATTTGTCTTTAATCTGTCTCAAATTACCTAACAAGTATAATCTTTAATCTGTTTATCAATCTATTTATAATTCTGTTTATAAATCCACATATAAATTTATTTTCAAATTTATCACTCATTTTATCTATATTTCATATCTACAAATTACTTTACAATAAGCAATCACAAATTTCAAATAAATTTAAAATATTAAAATAACTAATTTCTAAATCCAACAGTACAATATGATTACCATTGAGATAAATAAACATTCACATAGTCTTGAGATAAAAGCAATCATACATTACGATTCCAATTTTCTTTTCCTTTTAATAATTTATTCCTCCATCCTCTTGCTAGTAGTATGCATGTCTTCAATTTCTTGTGATAATTCTGTATTCATCTTATTAGAACAAATCTGTTGAAACTTTAATTATTTTATCTTCCAAAGTGTTGATCGCGTTGAAGTTCATACACCATCCCCTTGCATGATTCACCCATCACATCACATCACTGTAGACTGCCACCTTCTAGCAAATTTTTCACCTATCACATCACATCATTATTGAAGATTGAATGAAGAATGAGTAGAGTAGTCATCAACATTTTATTTTTCTCTATTTTGTTCCTGTTCATATTACATTAACTTGTATTAGTCTAATAAATATAAAAATAAACAAATGAGATACATACATGATATAATATAAAAATAATGAAAAATTAATTATTTTAACTTACACTAACTCAGGTTGATTTGTTATCCGCGAACTCTTTGATGTCGTTGCTAAAAATTAAAAGAAGAATGCAGGCATATTTTCTAATAATAGAAGCAAATATTTTGAATCTTTGTAAAGGCTTCACATAGAACTTGAAGATTGTCAAATATTCTGAATAAATGGAAGTATCATTGACACCTGTGAAAGTATCATCTGAAAGGTTAGAGAAAAACAATAGGCTAAGTCAAGGAACTTAAAAATTCAATCTGGTAAAATTTTCTTCTCTATGTGTCAGAGAAAAACAATCAATTATTATTTAACTAATATTCATAATGCAAAACTTCCTTTGAACACCATGTCTGCTATTGTATAAAACAGGATGCAAGGAAATTTGATAGGAAATCAAGTCCTTTTAAAACTATAGATTACTTGCAAGAAAAATCCAGTTGAAGAAAAAATTATTAAAATGGGCTTTAAAGCAGCCAAGTGTAATACAATACATCAACAGTAATAATAAGATGAGAAGGAACTAGTAAAGAAATACCTTCTTTTGGTGATTAGAGAGATTTGAAGAAGATAGCCTCATCTTTGAAAGTTGAAAATAAACCCTTTGCAATAAGAACAAAACCTAGGATCTTAACTTCATCGAGTAGTGCAACCGTTGGCAATTTTATGAATTACTAAAGAGATGAAAAACAGGCAGTGAAATGGTTTGAAGAACATTATTGCATTTACAATGCACCATAAGCTTATGAAGAGAAATGAATGTTGAAAGATGAAAAGGAAATTTGGGAGTACTTTTTTTTTTGTGATGATCAACTCTAATGAAGAAATTGTCCAACTATTCGCAACGACTCTGCAAAGGAACTAAGGAAACACAGACACATTCAATGAGTTCAGCTCGAATAGTGTTGAAAAATTACTCATACTTGAAGCAGCAGAGAACAAAGCTACACACCTTGCACAAGAAAGGAACAAAACTAAAGACAAGGACTGCACAACTCAAGAGGAAATATAAGTAAGAGATTGCAATTGCAAAATAATCTCAGTAACTAATTTAATATAGTATCCAGAAATCTTGTGACAGAAATGGAGAACACAGGTTGAACTAATTTCCAAGCCTTTGGCAAGCAAGTTGGCACACCATTGACAATGAAATGAAGCAAAATAATTAAGCGGTTGCTTGTAAGCAAGGTTCTAGTGTGTGGAACTCAACATATTTGGAGAAGCAAAAGCCAAAACTTGCAAAAGGAAATATAGACTAAAATCAAAATCAACTAAGCAGAAGAAACACTAAAGAAATATTAATCAACAAAATGTCACATTGGTAGAATCAACATTGAAGTAAACAAGAAATGTCAAAGAATAAAGGTTTGTCTTGACAACAAGCATTGCTATTCGAAATGGATGTATGTTGAAGTTTAATTCCAGAAAAATTAAGAAATTTACAACATGAAGATCATATTTTGCAGAAGAGAACGGATTGTCAATGGAAAAAAAAAATCAATCTTTAGTTGGAAAGCAAGAAGAAATAAAAAATGTAGAGGAAGTAGATGTCAATCATCCAGTAGCCAACAAATGCAGTAGCAATCTGTCACGCCCCAGAGGAGTCTCTGTCCGAAGAAATTTCGGCAGCATCTCCCCTGTACGGCGGACAATCTGAAACTTTTCTACAAGCACTATATACCTCAGCCACATGCGGCTGGAATAATAACAATAAAAGAAAACAAACACCACGCAGTTAATATCAAATTCAGCCTCTGGCTGACACAACCAAACTCGGCTGTACCAAAACCAAAACACATAACTGCTAGCCGGCTAGACTTACACAACCAATAACAAATACAAAACACCACATAACAACATCAACTCTCCAAAAATAAAACCAGAGTACAGAGCTAAACAAACTGATACATAAAACAAACAAAACATACGTGAAACCGATAAGTCTTCTGATGTGACGTGGGGACCAGCAGACAGGATACTCCAAGCGACACCAAAACCAACCTGGTACCTGAAAAAGATAGTATCAACGGGGGTGAGTTCAACAACTCAGCGAATACCAATGGACATGAGTAGTAAGATATATCTAACAGCAACAAACATGGAATATATCTTCCTAAACATATATAGGGAATATGCAAAACTGAAAGGTAACTGAGGAAGTTGTACTCACCAGGAACTCCTATCCAGACAAAAGGGTCGTCAAACCGAAAGTGTCAATAATCCTGTATGCAGGTCAAAAGTATGCATCCAACCAAAATGCAACAACCAAATGCAGCAAACAAAATCATAAGAATATAAATGCATCAATGCATATGATGCTAATGATGCGTCCTAGTCACCCCTGACGCCAGTCACCCAAATGGTGAGACCGAGTGGGTAGGATTGTGACAACCGTGCACTCTGTCGTCACTACTCACGATGAGTGACCGAGTGGACGGGATGTCGGAGTACTCCTGTTCTGTGACCCCAAATCATAAATGGGGAGCTCAATGCTCTCATCTCCCACGATGATGGGAGGAAATCTCTGCCACTACCACGAGTCACGACCAACGGAGCCAAAGCGAGTCCACCGTCTGCGGCTACTACATGCTACACTAAATGCCGTGAGCCAAACAGGCGGGGCTACCACGCGAGTCCTCGGACCAGGAGCCAAGCAGCGAACCGCCACACACCGATATACCACTAAACCATGAGTGGGGTGTGTGCAGTACATGTAACTGGCGATGGGCTCAACCATAGTGGAGCCGACAATCGCACAGCATGCAATCATGATGCATGTCACTATGCATAGCAAAAACTGATCAACATAACCATATCCATATATACAAAATGGGTACTGTAAAAGTGATGGTCACATACCAAAATCTAAAGTACACAGGTCAGATAGAATATCAAAAACCTATGTCCTGAACATAATAAGTATGGAATATCCTGATCAGCATAGAAAAATCCATATATACATAATATGGGTACCACAGTATCAGTAAGTCAAATCCACGGATCTAGGGTATACAAATCCTCTAAGGTATAACAACCTAGACCCAAATCATATCCCTCTTCCATAGCATATGTACCAACAATATACACAGATCAAAGAATCAGGGTCTAAACACCCGAATCATATATGATATACAAATAGAGGTACACAAATCTGATATGGCACAAAAACCTAAGTATCAGATAATCTAGATATATAGGCCAGAAACAACAATCCAAATCCTAGTCCTAACCTCAGTAAGCATGGTATGTCACTCTAGAAACTAAGATACTCATGGTAACAAGATAATCATGGCAACAAATCACGAGATATAAGCACGGATACATCACAGGTGACAAACCTAACATGCTATGGATATCAAACAGTGACATACCAAAGGCAAACATGTTCATTGCATGTAGTTATAAAATACTATGCATATCCAATGACAATATCATAAAAGATAAGTCAAGAGGTACCCGCCTCCAATAGAAAGGGTCGCATCCGATCCAAATCCAACGTCGAGTTGCTCATCTCGCGTCACAGTCCTGTAGTACATAGTATACAGATTTAGCTAATTAAATACCAATTAATTAGCTAAATCAAATCCTCGAGAAACTAACATAAATCCAAATCTAATTATAAACCCTAATTGGATCATTTAACTCCTCAATCAATTCTAATTAATTCATTCGAATTAGGGCTTGCAATAAAATAACCAATCATAGTATCTTACTTGATTTAGCCCTAATTCAATACATACCTAATTCATCAACAACATGAATCAATTTCCCTACTTCATACCTTAATCCACAGCCCAACAAATCCATAGCAAAGACAACTTGCTGTTGGAACAGAGGTAGCTATTGGAAATCAAGAAACGCCCTGCAATGCACTGTCTAGATCAAAATGAAGCTCAAGAAATCAACATCCAAACAACAACGAAATTCCCAGAACAACCTGAGCACCTTACCTCTTCCTCATTGCCTGCGATGACCAAGAACCCGACGAAGCTGCTGCTGGAAACCTTAATACCAGAGACTCAGGTCGATAACAAGACCAGTGCTAGGGCAGAGGACGATCGGAGTGGCGCCGGGAAACTAGGGCTCGGCGTGGAGAGGCTGGAACAGCCCGATCCGGCGGTCGGCAGTGGTACACAAGGACAGATCTAGGGCACGGCTCGGCCCTTGGTCGAAGGTTTGCACCGGCGACCGTGAGTCGGAACTAGAGCAGAGGGAAGATGGTTGCCGGCGCTAGGGCACGGGGAAGACAACGCCACACCGGCGTTGTTCTGGAAGGAGACTCCCAAGTGGCGCTCAGGCCGAAGAAGTCGCGGTCGGTGCTAGGGCACAGGCGCCGACGGCACTGATCGAAACTGGTGGCCGGCGGAGATGGATCAATGATTGGCGTCGCGTTTGCTAGAGGAGAGAAATCGGGCATCGGCACTTAGAGAGGAAGATCTAGGGCTTTTCCCTGGCTTGTCGTCGCGTGTGAGAAGAAGAATGAAGGCGCCGGCGCGAGGTGATTAGGGCACGGGTCGCGGCAGGGAAGAAAAGTCGGCCACACGGTGTCGAAGAAGAAGGGAAACTGCACGGCACAGTAACGGAGGGAAAAGAGAAATAAGAAAAAGAAATAGGAAAAGAAAAAAAAATAAAACTTTTCCTCACTAAAACAGGATAGCCTAAACAGGCTTTCCCGAATCCCGTTTTTATCCCCGTTAACTCATCCGTACGAGCTATGAAAAATTCCCGGAAAATTTCCAAAAATTCCAAAAAATTCCCTTATTAATATTCGCCTATTTTCCGGTATTTTACACAATCACACCAAAATCAATCCCTAAGCCAGCATGAAAGGAAATGCAGCCGGGCAAAATCACTTCGTTTTCAATCGGGTCTACTCACCTATTCCGATGGTCACTTCTTCCACTTCCAGGAGGTATTCTGGCAGCAGGTCGAAGGCGGAGGCGGCAAGGCGCTTGCGCACAATGCCGATGTCGAAGAGGATCACGCCAAAGGTGGAATCGGTAACCATGATCCCCATAACCAGGAATTTAAGGAACAGCTCCTCCTGCGCCCACCCGACCACCCTACAGAGTGTCGTAGCTGAGGTTCCCCCGCACCTCGTTGTCGAAGTAGGTGAGCTCGTCTTCGTAGTGCGCATAGCAGGGGCCATAGAGTCGGACCTCGAGGAGACCAGAGGCGTCGTCGTAGGAGAAGCACTTGACGAAGTTGGGGATTAGCTTGTCGGGGAGGCTGTGGTTCCAGAGGAGGTCATGGATGGTGGTGAAGCATGGGTGGATTTAAAAACTTAGATTCTACAATGTGATTTGGGGAAGAAAAAACCTTAATTTGGTCGCTTTCGATCTTGGCGAAGGCGACGATATTGAGCACTGGAGGCTTACCAATGGAGTCTTTGAAGCGACTGCGAGCATCCTTGCCGCAGTGGGCGTCTTGTCGCCGTAGCCCAGTCATCCTCACCGCCATGCGAGGTGCACGACTTGCTCGTGAGGAGGCTTGGTTAGAAGGAGGAATTAGGTCAAGAGAGATGAAAGAGGGAAGGCAAAAGAAATAATAAGTTAAAGGGAAAATAAATTATTTGTATTTATATGTATTTAATATTATTTGTTTAATAAATTTATATGAAATATTATTTTAAATTTATTTTATATTTTATCTTAAATTCTTTTTAGATATTATATTTTTTTTAAATGAAATAAGTTTGTATTTTATTAACAAATCTATGTCAATTTAAAATGGATTTTTTTTCATCTCAAATTTTCCTTTAAAATTAAATAAATTTATATGAAATATTATTTTAAATTTATTTTATATTTTATCTTAAATTCTTTTTAGATATTATATTTTTTTTTAAATGAAATACGTTTGTATTTTTTTAACAAATCTATGTCAATTTAAAATGGATTTTTTTTCATCTCAAATTTTCATTAAATTTTTAAGGAATTTTTTATAAAAATTACACAATTTCAAATTGTATTTATAATTTATATTTATTTATATTTATTAAAATTTAGTTATAATTTTGTAAAAAAATCATTTTAATTTTATTATATTTATAAACATACTACTAAATTATGTAGTAAATTCATCTCTGATTTACATAAATTTGAAATGAATTTTATTTCTATCAAAAAAATTATCTCTAATTTATATAAATTTAAAACGGATTTTTTTCTGTCTCAATTTTTCATTAAATTTTAAACAAAATTTTTGACAGAAATTATATCATTTCAAATTTTGTTTATAAACTGTATTTATTTTCGTTTAAAAAAATTATTTCTAGTTTCGTCTCAAATTCATTTCAGTTTCCATTTCAATTTATTTTTTATTTTATTAAATTGAAATAGATTAGTAATTTCGTAGTAAATTCGTCTCTGATTGACCTAAATCTGAAACAGATTTTAATTCTGTCTCAAAAATCTGTTTCTGAAGTCCTGTTCTCTTATAGTGGTTGGCCAATCTCTAATGACCCTAACTTTCCCTTCATCAACCTGCACTCCTTTAAACTTATGACAAAACCAAGAAAAACCACATGATTAGTGCAAAAAGAACACTTTTCCAAGTTAGCATATAGTTTTTCCTTTCTAAGGACATGCAAGACAGATTGGAGATGTGCAATATGCTCAACAAAACTCTTGGAATATACCAAAATATCATCGAAGTATACTACCACAAATTTTCCAAGAAATTCTCGTAAGACATGGTTCATAAGCCTCATAAAAGTGCTTGGTGCATTAGTTAACCCAAAAGGCACTACCAACCATTCATACAATCCATATTTGGTTTTGAAAGTTGTTTTCCATTCATCCCCTTCCCTTATCCTAATTTGATGGTACCCACTTTTTAAATCAATTTTAGAAAAGAAGCAAGCACCATGCAATTCATCAAGCAAATCATCAAGTCTAGGGATTGGATGTCTATACCGAATTGTGATGTTGTTGATGGCTCTACAGTCAGTGCACATCCTCCATGTTCCTTCCTTTTAAGGCACCAAAATTACGGGTACAGCACAAGGACTTAAACTTTCTCTAACCCATCCTTTTTGCAATAACTCCTCCACTTGATTTTGTATCTCCTTTGTTTCTTGAGGGTTGCTCCTATAAGCTGGCCTATTGGGCAGAGAAGCGCCAGGAATAAGGTCTATTTGGTGTTCAATTCCCCTCATTGGTGGCAATCCGTGAGGTACTTCCTTGGGAAACACATCTTCAAAATCTTGCAAAATAACAACAACTTCACTAGGCAAAGAGTTAGTATTAGATTCCAAGGAAGTTTCCTTGCACAAAAGAATAAATATTGGTTGCCTTGTCAAATAAGCTTTCTTCACCTCACTTTTGTAAACAAATTTTCTATTTTTCTCTCTTTCTTTTCCTCATTCTTTCTTTTCTTTTGAATTTTGTCCTCAAAATCAAGTATTATACTTTTGCACACACTCTTTCTTTTTCTTATGCTCTCACTCTTCTTTTTCTCCTTTCTCTCTCATTTTTATTTGATCCTCACAAACCTCCCTAGGTGATAATGGTACAAGTGTAACTTTGCGAGAATTGTGGACAAAAGAGAACTTGTTGGAGAATCCATCATGGTGAGCTCGCCTATCAAACTGCCAAGGTCTTCCAAGAAGAATATGGCTTGCCTCCATAGGCACAATATCACATAGAACTTGATCTTCATATTTGCCAATGGAGAAATTAATCAACACTTGCTGGTTCACTACCAATTCACCACTATTACTTAGCCATTGGAGTTTATATGGTCTTGCATGTGGTGTAGTCTTGAGGTTGAGTTTGGTGACCAACCTAGTGCTTGCCACATTGGTGCAACTTCCACCATCAATGATCATAGAGCATGTCTTTCCTTGAATAAGGCAGCGGGTATGAAAAATATTTTCTCTTTGGTCCTCCTCATGCTCCTTGGCTTAGCTTCCCAATAATCTCCTAACCACCAAGAGATCTCCATCATTTTCTTCATCGCTTGAGGAAGAGGAATGAGAAGAAATTTCTTCACTAGAGATACTCCCATTATCCCTCACCACCATAGTCTTCTTATTCGGCCATTCGGATGCAATATGACCTTTTCCCAAACACCTAAAACACTTGATATCCCTACTCTTAGAAGTGGAAGAAGAGGTAGTAGGAATAGGCTTCTTAATGCTTGCTTCCTCCTTAGAATTTGAAGAAGAACCCTCCTTCTTTGGCTTGTCCTTCCAACTTGAAGAGTAGTTTGGAGAAGATGATTTCTTCATAATGCCCTTTCTCTTTAATTGTTGCTCTATTTTCATTGCTTGATGCACTAAGTCGTCAAGCTCCACATAATGTTGTAACTCCACAATGTCTCCAATGTCTCAGTTTAGGCCATGGAGAAACCGAGCCATGGTAGCTTCCCTATCCTCCACAATATTGGCCCTAATCAAAGCCACCTCCATCTCCTTGTAGTAATCATCCACACTCCTACTCCCTTGGGTGAGTCTTTGCAATTTGTTGTGCAATTCCCTATGGTAGTGGGAAGGCACAAATCTCCTTCTCATCAAAGTCTTCTTTTCATCCCAAGTGTTGATAGGATGCTCTCCATACCTTCTTCTCTCCTTTTGCAATTGATCCCACCAAATTAAGGCATAATCGGTGAACTCAAGGGCAGCCACCTTTACTTTCTTTGCATCATTGTAATTGTGGCATGAGAAAATTTGTTCTATTTTCATCTCCCATGCAAGATATGTTTCAGGATCATTCCTCCCTTGGAAGGAAGGTATCTGGACTTTCACACCTCCTAGATCATCTTCTCGTCTATGGTCTCTACCTCCTCTTTCACGTCTTCTTCCCCCTTTATGCCTCCTTCTTTCTCTTGGTGAATCATAGAATGGTTCACTTTGACGAAATTTTTCATGATTAGAATTGCCCCCACGATTCGAAACTTTTTCTCCTTCAAGTCGGTCCATCCTTTCGTGTATTTCCTCAAGTTGTCTTTGAAGTATTCTCTCAAATTGTTGAGTAAGTGCCTCCATTTGAAGCCTATTAAGATCTCGTCTAGGGGAATTAGTTGATTTTTTCCCCACTCATGCTTGCAACAAAAGAAGATGACAAGGAAAATTACAAAAGAAATGTTAAACGTACCTCACCACTCTACTCATGTGGTTGCACTCAGATTTATCCACTCAGCTTCCTTTATAAGCTCTTAAGGAAAGAACGTTATCAATGTCTTTCTCAAGACAGCAAGTAGACAATCAAGTGAACAAGAAACCAACAAGAGAAATATGAGTAGAACAAGAGAAATAAACGGATAAAACGAGAAATTCAGCAACGATCAAGAGCAATGAAAGGAATATCTTTTGAATTCAGATTTCACAAAGAAAGAATATTGAGTCCTTTCAATTCACAAATCCTCCTCTTTTTTTTTTTATATATTATTTTTATTTTTTTTTCAATCAGAAACCAATGACTAATGATTCCATTTTTTTTCTTTTCTTTTTTTTTTCGAATTTTCCTTTTTTTTTTTAAGTTGAGGACCCAAATAGTAAATAGAAATTTGCGACAGATAGGGATAGAGAGATCAACAAAGATGGACAAGAACAAAGATGAAAACAAAACACAAACCTGAAAATCAATGAGCCAAGGCTATGATACCAAATGATAAAGAAACCTTGTAAATGGATCGCCTTGAAATTCAGCTTGGGGAAGGGTATTGACGTCACACTCAAGCAAGATGAGAAGGTGAGTGATAAGTCATGGAGTTTTGATCGCCACAAGTTGCCTTGATAAGATTGAAATTAGTTCTTTCCCTAAGAACAAGAAGGAAGCTCTCACAAAAGAGAAACTCAAATTTTCATTCAAACTTACATGATTTGTCATACAAGAGTTCTCCTATTTAACATCCCTTAAGATCCACTATGCACTAATTATGCAATAAATATCATGCTTGCATGCATGGGTTTTATTATCCACTAATGCAACCACTAATCCCTAATACTAGCTTAATGCAACCATGCATGCATGGTATTTGTTATACTAGCTTAGGAACTCTCAAAAATACATTAAAAACCCACAAAGGACATCAAAAGTCACTTTAGAAAAACCCCCCCATGCATGCACACGAAAATGGTCCTCATGTTGGTCCAATTTCACTTTCAAATTGAAGGAATGTGATCCACTTAGTTGTTGCCTCCATTGTGCATTGATCCTCCTTTTCCTTGAGCTTCATTATTAAGCCTTCCAAAGCTTGCTTCATTCTCTTAGTCTTGGACCTTGTCATGGGTCCCCCAATTCCCTTCAATGCCTCTTCTTGGCTCACATCAGTACCAGTTGATTGCCCCCTTCAACACAACCATATAGAAGCCTTATGTGGTTGAAAAACACTGTTACCAGTCGACTGGTATCTGCACCAGTTGACTAGTACCCTATTTCTTCAAAAATCAACCTTTTCAGGCCAACTTTAGAAATGCACCAGAAATTCCATAGACCTCCAAAAATTTCCAAATTTTGTGGAGAGGTCTATTGTACCCTTTTCTACTTGGAAAAAATATATTAAAAAATGTATCTATCACCAATCCCAAGATTGACAAAAAAATCCAAAACTAGCTAAATGGTTCAATTGAACCTTGATCTAAAGTCCTAGTTTTGGCTTTCTCTTGATGTATTTGCCCATACCAACCCACAATGCATCCCTAGCATTGGCTTATATGGCATCTATACATTTAAAACCAATTATCATGCAATATGACCTCAATGTCATATTTCCTTGCATGAAACACAAACCATGTGTGCCAAATCCCTAGGTTTGAGACTCAAGTTTGTCTCCAAACCATTTGGCACACTCCATGGCTCCTCTAGAATCCCAAGTAGTACACACCTAAGATCCATTTGCCATGGGTCCCAAATTGACTCTTTGAGCTCCCCCTAGAGCCCTTAGCCTTAGCCACCTCCCTAGGTGACTCATCTACAATTGCTAGGCCACATTGGTGCACCTCCGGTGACACTTGGCCTACAAACCTAACCTTCTTAACCTTGGACACCTTGTCCTTGGTTAATTTCCTATTACCATTAAATGGCTTTCCCTTTCCATTTATTGACTTCTCCTTCCTATAGTCATATGCAACCCTAGCATAAGACTTTTCCTTAGCATTGGAGATGCTAGATCGGTATCCCAAACCCGATCTATCATTGTTGGGTCTTTGACTACCCAACACCATACCTAAACCCTTAGATCCAACATTGAATCCTTCTAGGGTTTTTTCCAACTTATCAAGCTTTGCCTTCAAAGCTTTATTTTCTCTTTCTAGGTTCCTAAACCTAGAGTCAACATGTCCATATTGGACATTCCTAGACCTACCCATTTTTATAGGCATATGTCTTCCCTTCTTGGGATTAATGCCTTGGGTCTCCTTAGGTCTACCATTTCTAGAGTTATCATGAATTGGTCTCCTAGGGTTATGATCTACAATTATCCTATTCCTATCATGATATTTAAATCCAAAGTTATGCATGGGTAAATAATAGCAATTATTCCTAGCATGCATGGAGGAATTTAAATTTGACTTCAAATTTAAATTAGGGTTTACCTTACCCTTTACCTTTGGAGCTCCCCCTTGACATGAGCCTCCATTCTTCCTCCACTTCTTCTCCTCCTTCTTCAAATGCGCCAACTTTTTGATTTCTTTCTTCCTTGGGCATTTGGTGTGGTAGTGACCCTGCTCACCACACGTGAAGCACACTATGTGTGTTTTCTCCTTCTTCTTCCTACAACTCAAATTAGATTCAAAATGAATTGAATTGAGTTTAGGAGATACCTTCTTCTTACCCATAGGACATCTACTTTTGTAGTGCCCCTTTCATTGCACCCAAGCACACAATGTGATTTTAATTTTTGCTTCGGTTGAGGTGCTCACTAGGTTGATTTCCAAGACTTCTTCTTCTTCTTCACTTGTCTTGGATTCTTCTTCAACCTTTGAGGATGTATCCTCATCCACACTAGTGGATGGCATTTCTTTATCCTTCTCCTCTTCAGAAATTGAGTGCTCGTCACCTTCCGGTTGCTCCTCCTCATCTTGAGCCATTAAGCCCATCTCCTTGCGCTCTTCTTCTTCTTCTTCTTCTTCTTCTTGTGTAGGCATAGGTTCTTCCCATTGAACCTTCTTTATCTTGTTCCATAAATTGTGGGTGTTCTCGTATTTACCTACATGGCTCATCACGTCATTAGGCAAAATATCAATTAATATAGATATTACCTTGTCATTTGCCTTTGACCGTGAGGTTTGCTCCTTCGTCCAATGTCGTGACCAGAGCTTCTTCCCTTTCTTGTCCTTCGGGACTTCAAACGGCTTTTTGACCACCATCATGGTGTCCCAATCCGTGTCAAAGAAGACTTCCATCTTTATCATCCAAAATGTGATGTCCCCAAGGCTTCCTCCTTCAAACTTTGGAGGTTCAATCAAGTCGGTCATCTTCTTGTAGTTGCTCTTCTCGACGGTTAGTCTGGTGAAGTGCGAACTTGGCTCTGATACCATTTGTTAGGGGAGGATCGTGCTGTCGGCTAGAAGGGGGATTGAATCGATGGTGCCCCCAAATTGTTTGCTCCCTACGTATTCGTTAGCACAGTAGAATACAAAGAATACAAATACTAATAATAAAGCGAAAGAAATCAAACCAAGCTACACGATCATTTAACGTGGTTCAGATACTAGGGCTCCTACTCCACGGCTGTCTGTAAGGTGGGTGATCCCTATCCGTCGGTTGATTAGCCCCCGACAAACTCCGGCTATCTCAAATCGCTCCTTGTGGGTGGAGAAACCTCACCACAAACACACCAAGACCTCTTGGATTCGACAAACACTTGAGAGCTTTGGGTGACTACTAATTAGGGTTGATCACCTCTAATTTTGTCACCTTGGCCGACCATCCCAAGCTCCTTCTTATAGAGCTTGGGGAAATCAGCCTTGCTGATTTGCCCATTACCAGTCGACTGGTCCTTGCACCAGTCGACTGGTGCCAGCCCAACGGCATGCCAACGGCTATCTACCAGTCGACTGGTCCCAGGACCAGTCAACTGATCCCAGCCATTTCGGGTATAGAGATTCTCTGTGCTCACCACCAATCGACTGACTCCAGTACCAGTCGACTGGTATAACCCTATACCTAGGGTTCCCATTCAGTACCAGTCGACTGGTATAACCCTATACCTAGGGTTCCCATCCCGAGTACATTTCTCTCAGCACACAGACCCTCATGACTCACTTGACTCTTCTTTGCAGCCTTGACCTCTTGCCTTCAGGCCTACTTCCTTCGGCTCTCGTCCCTCGGATGCATTCAAGCCCGCGGCTCATCCCTAATGTCATCCTTCGCGTATGCCTCGAAGTCGCCTCCCTCGGCCTTTGTCCTTGCTGCCTTGTCCACGGTCCCTCGGATGCTCCATCCTTCACCGGATCCGAAGCCGTCAACCTGAGTCTCATGTGTATCCTGTAGTCCTGCACAACTCAAGTACACATATCAAATAACAAGGGTGAACCTAACTTAAACCCTTTGTCCAAATACCAAAACACATGGTCCCACGGACCATTGGAATTGCTCCAACATATAGGACTATTTGGAAAATCTCGAAGGAATGGTTACTCTAATGATGCCCAAGTGACTCACCATACCCCAGAAGTTTATCCAAAGAATGTCTATTTGTTGATCCTAAAAGTAAACCTGAATTTAACACAAAGTTAAACCAAACCCTAAAATTGAACCTAATTTATCTCACAAAATTATAGGATTCCCTGATTAAAAACTTAGATAAGGTGAGATAACTAAGAACTGAATTAAATTAAATTTAAAATTAAATTAACTCAAATTAAATTAAATTAAATTAAAATAAAATTAAATCAAATTAAATTAAAATTAACTTTTAAAAAAATTTTAAAAAACTTTTAAAAATTCTTTTAAAATCTTTTTAATTATTTTAAAAATTCTTTTAAAAACTTCTAAAAATTCTTTAAAAATTATTTTAAAAATTCTTTTAAAAACGTTTAAAAGCTTTTTAAAAATTCTTTTAAAATATTTTTAAAATTCTTTAAAATTTCTTTTAAAAAAGTCTAAAAACTTTTTAAAAATTATTTTAAAAATTCCTTTAAAAACTTTTAAAAATTCTTTACTTTTAAAAATTATTTAAATATTATTTTAAAAATTCTTTTAAAAACTTTTTAAAAATTATTTTAAAAATTCCTTTTAAAACTTTTAAAAATTCTTTAAAATTCTTTTAAAAGCTTTTAAAAATACTTTAAATATTCTTTTAAAAAATCTTTGAAAAATTATTTTAAAAACTTATAAAAATTTATTAACTTAAAAATTCATTTTAAAACTAACTTAAAATTTTGTTAACTTTAAAATTAACTTAAAATTTTTTTAATTAACTTAAGATTTATTTTAAAACTAACCTAAAAATTTTATTAAACTGAACTTAGACTAATTCTAGTTCCTACCTATTGTCGGAAACCAAGTGGATTTGGGATAGTGGTTGCTCCAAACATATGACTGGAGATCACACCAAATTCACCCAACTTACTTACAAAAGCTTAGGAACAATTACCTTTGAAAACAATGGCAAACTCAAGGTAATTGGTATAGGTAACATTGAGCTAAAATTTGACTTCATTATTACAAATATCTTACTTGTTGAAAATTTCAAGAATAATCTCCTAAGTATCAGTCAATTGTCTAACACTAGGTATAAGGTTAGGTTCTTATCTACGAATGCTTAATCAAACACCTAGATAATCCTACTATAAGCATAAAAGGATTTAGAAAAGACAACATCTATGCAATTAACATAACCACTTCTTCAATTAAGTGTTATTTAACACAAAAAGAAGAAATTGTTGGATCGAAAGCGCTAGAGGGGGGTAAATAGCACTCGTGGCTATTTCACACGTTTCGAAATCGTAAAAAACGTATCAAATTAAAGCAGTAGAAAGATAAAAGGAATAAGCACAAACACACAAAAGACAGAGGACACCAAGAATTTACTTGGTTTGGAGCATAGGGCGACTCCTACTCCAAGGCCTGCGATTGTTGATCGCTTTCGGTGGGGAACAACTATAATATCGAAAAAGATTATTACAATTTGAATTACAGTTAAGTGTAATAAAAAAACTATACCAATGAAACGAGAACAAAGAACTTTGGGGCTTTAATTCGTTGGAGTAGCAGAGTGTTGTTGGAGCATTTGTAGCAACACACGGAAGAGCACAGGTTGTTCTGTTTGAGATGTCTTTTCGGCTGCTTCCGAGGCTCCTTTTTATAGCTTCTGTGAAGCTGATCCAGATCCCCAAGTTTCGGGATCAGGCTTAACCCGAGGCGGATCGGTCGACCAATCCCTGCGTTCGGTCGACCGATCAGACGGTCTTCTCCCATCTGATCCGCTTGCCCCGCTTCGATATTGTCAAGCCTCATCTTCGGTTAGGTTGACCGATCCCCTCGTTCGGTCGACCGATCAGCTCCTCTGACCCGATCAACTTGGCCTGATCCAGTCGACTCTGATCCTTGGTTTGGTCGACCGATCCTCTGGTTGAGCCTGGTCCAATCTCTGAAAGTTTGATCTGCTGGTTTGGGGGTTCGGTCGACCGATCCCAATGTTCGGTCGACCGATCCTGGTCAGACCTAACCCTGCATAAAAATATTAGTTTCCTACAAAATATAGTTAGAACACAAACGATAATATATAGAAATAAATTTGATAGTCTCCAGACTGTCCGGGTCTGATTTTGGATTTCCGACCGAAAAGCCCTAGGTCGACCCGACGCCTACTGTTCCCTCTGCGGAGAACGCGTCCTCACCTACTCCTCTTAGGAGAGTTACCTGATGATAGCTCGATCCTCCAGATCGATTGGACTTTTGCTCGGCACTCGATGCTTCTGGACTTTTTGCTGGACTCCCGCTTCCCGGCTCGTCCAGTCTTCCACCTAGTTCGCGACACCAGGACTTTCCACCTAGGGTTACCACCCCCTAGGACTTTTGCCTGAAGCCCTCGACTTGCCAAGACTTTCCGCATAGGGTTACCGCCCCCTATAACCTAGGGTTACCACCCCCTAGGGGTTTTCCCTTGCCTAACCTCATCTAGGACTTTCCTGAAACACTTAATCATACACATTAGATAATAATTAAACTTAACTTTGAATCTCTTTGCCATTATCAAAACTTGAGTTCGATCGTCAGATGCTTCCCACACCAACAATCTCTCCCTTTTTGATTATGGCAACCGAAATTCAAAGTTAAGAAAAAAAATACAATAAAGATAAGCATAAATTAGCACAAACATAAATAAAACGTAAGCACATTAAAGCTCCCCCTTAATAGAAGTTTCTTTTTAATTTGCTTTGAAATTTATTTAAATTTTCTACTCTCCCCCTTTGCCATATATCAAAATAAAATAAAAAGAGAGTAAAAAGAAAGAGTGACAAAATACTTAGGTAAATTTGAAAATGCTTTTGAAAAGTAAAACATACTTTGAAAAATGCTTAGCTTTTTAGAAGAAATTTTATTGTAAGGCTTTTTAGCTAAGTGAAATAAAAGCTTGTTATAAATTTGGAAAGCATAACCTTTTTTTTTAGAAAAAAACCAAGTTTGAGAAATACTTTTAGCTAAAAATTATTTCAACTTTGAAAAAATAACTTAGCTAATTTTGTGATATCAAAACACTTAGTTAAATTTTGAAGAGCTTTTGAAAATATATAGTGTGAAGCACTAAGTTTTAAAAAATATTTAATTTGAAAAGAAACTTAGCTACATTGAAAAGCTTTAGAAAAATACTTAGCTAAAACTTAGCTGAACGGGAGTGTAATAAACATTTTGGTTTGAAAAAGAAACGTCTTGCCAAAATACTTAGCTTAAAAAACTTTAGTTAAATTTTTGCTTTGAAAATATTTAGATTTTACCAAAGACTTTTTTTTTGAAAATAATTATTTTGTCAAGTATTTAGTATTTTTTTTTAAAACAAAAACAACTTAGCTCGATTCTCTTAACTCCCCCTTGATTGATGCCTTAATAAATTCTTAGGGTCCTAGAGTCCAAGCATGTAAAGAAGAAAAAAAACTTAACGATTATTGTTTATTTTTCCTAATTTTTCATCTCACTCATTCTAAGTTATCAAGCATGTTCAGCTAATGAGTGAATGTGAGACGGTGTTGCCTTTACTTTATCAATATTTAACAGTAATGAATTTGAAATATAACTTAGAATTCTTCAGTGAATTTTGAATTCCAAATAAGTAAAAAAAAATAACTAAGTTTATAATTAGAATTGATTAAGATTAAGGAAATCAAATATAATTTTAAAAATTAATTATCATATAATTTGATAATTAACATTAAGATTAAGTCACTTTAAGATAACTCACTTGAAAATTAAATTCTTGAAGGTCATTGAAATTAATAGTGTGAAAGAATTATAATAATTAAGATTTTAAGTTACTTGAAAACACTTAACTTTTTGAAATTAATTATGATAATCAGTAAGACATTAAAATAGAATGATTTTGAAATTTTGAAATTAAAATAATTTGCAAATTATAATTTTGTAGACAATGGCTTTGAAAAGATTTTCAAATGATTTTAAAATAATTTTACAATTATTTTCAACTGATTTTTAAATAATTTTTCAAAATGATTCTTTAAATAAGTTTGAAATTGATTTTTTAAAAGATTTTAAAATAATTTTGAAATTGATTTTTTAAAAGATTTTTTAAATAATTTCGAAATTGATTTATAAAATATTTTTGAAAAATTTTGAAATTGATTTTTAAATAAGTTTTTAAAAGAATTTTAAATAAGTTTTTAAAATAATTTTAAATAAGTTTTTAAAAGAATTTTAAATAAGAGTTTTAAATACGTTTTTAAAAGAATTTTAAATAAGATTTTTAAAATAATTTTAAAATAAGCTTTTAAAAGAATTTTAAATAAGTTTTTAAAAGAATTTTAAATAAGTTTTTTAAAAAATTTTAAATAAGTTTTTAAACGAATTTTAAATAAGATTTTTAAAATAAGTTTAAATAAGTTTAAATAAGTTTAAAATAATTTTTAAATAAGTTTTTAAAATAATTTTTAAATAAGTTTTTAAAAGAATTTCTAAATAAGTTTTTAAAAGATTTTTAAATAATATTTTTAAATTATTTAAAAGTATTTTAAATAATATTTTTAAAGGTTTTTAAAAGAATTTTAAATACGATTTTTAAAAGATTATTAAATAAGTTTTTAAAAGATTTTTAAATAAGTTTTTAAAAGAATTTTTATATAAGTTTTTAAAAGATTTTTTAAAAGATTTTTAAATAATTTTTTTTAAAAGAATTTTAAATAAGTTTTAAAAGTTTTTTAAATAAGTTTTTAAAAGAATTTTAAATAAGTTTTAAAAAAAAATTTAAATAAGTTTTTTAAAAAAATTTTAAATAAGTTTTTAAAAGTTTTTTAAATAAGTTTTTAAAAGAATTTTAAATAAGATATTTAAAAGATTTTTAAATAAGTTTTTAAAAGAATTTTTAAATAAGTTTTTAAAATATTTTTAAATAAGTTTTTTTAAAAGAATTTTAAATAATTTTTTAAAAGTTTTTTAAATATGTTTTTAAAAGAATTTTTAAATATGTTTTTGAAAGATTTTAAAATAAGTTTTTTAAATGAATTTTAAATAAGTTTTTTAAAAAATTTTAAATATGTTTTTAAAATAATTTTAAATAAGTTTTTAAAATATTTTTAAATAAGTTTTTAAAAGATTTTTAAATAAGTTTTAAAATGAATTTTAAATAAGAGTTTCATTCAATTAATTTAATTTTAGTTTAATTTTAATTTGATTAATTTAATTTAATTTGATTTTAATTTGATATAATTTGTTAATTTAATTTATTTTGATTAATTTAATTAATTTGATTTTAATTTAATTTGATTTAAATTTGATTTTGATTTAATTTTAATTTAATTTGATTTGATAAATTTAATTTTAATTTAGTTTTAATTTAATTTCATTTGATTTTAATTTGATTAATTTGATTTTAATTTAATTTAATTTGTTTAATTAAAAGAGAAGGCACGACGCGCAGGTCGCGAATAAATAAAAACATACAACACGCGCAAACACATAACGGCACGCAGGCCGTATTATGAATTACAACACAACCAATTATATTGGGTTTTTGGGCCATGACTATCACAAAATTATTATATAATTCAAAATTATATATTTTCATAATTTTCTATAATTTTAAAATTAATTTTTACAATTTTTACGAGTAAAATTTCCCGGCGGTCCCGTTTAGCGGTTACGGGCGCAATCGCGGAACGGATCCCCTTGCGGGCCCAGGGGCAGCGCCCCTACCCGCGATCTAATCATCGCGAGGGTTCCTTTGCGATCCAACAGCGCCTAAACCCGCTGTCACAAAACGATTTGGGCCGAGACATTGCCGTTTCGGAAAAATCTTCCCGGCGGGTTCGTTTTTAGCGATTTCGGGTGCAATCGCGGAGCAAATCCCCTTGCGGGGTTAGGGGCAGTACTCCTACCCACGATCTAACCATCGTGAGTTGCTCCTTTGCGATCTAATGGCACCCAAGCCCGCTGTCCCAAACGGATTTGGGGCAAAACGAAGCCGTTTTGGAAAACTCTTTCCGGTAGCAGAAGCCTACAAGTGCCGAGACACTTGTGCTTCGCTTCTACGGAAAAATTACCCATAAAAACTATAAAATCATAATTTTACAGAAAATTACAGAAACTTTAGTTTTCATAAAACCAAAAATCAAACTCGTACAAGCCTTGCACGTGGCTCTGATACCACTGTTGGGTTTTTCGGGCCGCGAAAACCGCTTTTCGCGTCGTGGAAACCCCGAATCACCCAAAGCCATAGGATCCGTGCAAGGAAAAATTTAGAAAAACACAAGTACGAGTTATAAACTACGATCTACAGTAGATCTACAAAGGAAAACACTTTATACCTTTGATGCGTGCCTTTTCGCGTTCCCGCTCGTCCAACGGTACGCCGGATCTCGAGAGTGTCAACGTAGACACTCCTCTAATGATATCCACACGAACAAGGAGTGTCTCTCACACTCAAAGGATGGAGAAGAGAGCCCCAAGTGTGCTAGCACTTTCTAGAGCTCTCGAAAGGGATTGGAAAGGAAGAAAAGAAGAAGGTACAAAAGAAATCTTATACACTCACTAGTAGTATCCTTCCTTTGTGACCTTCACTCTTCCTTTGCTCTTGGATTCACTCAACCACCTTCTCCACACCATGGAAGACCACGGCAACAGCAGCAAGGAGGAGGAAGAAAGCTTGGAAGAAGATGAAATAATTACCACACATCAATTGCCACAAAACCATAAACTCCTTTGCATTAGTGTGGCCGACCACCACATTGTAACCCCCTCATTAATGTGGCCGGCCACATTAAAACCAAGGGGAGGGTGTAACCCCCATGAGGTGGCATGCCTCATGAGGTGGAGGTGATGTGGCAAGGATGAGTCATCCTTATGATGTGGCAATACATCAAGTCAAACTTGATGTTTCAACTTCCATTTGGTCAAGTCAAAATTGACCAATTTCTTCATTGTTGAGTTAAATCCAACCTTTGATTCAAGTCAATTTCAATTTAATGAATCTCAATTCATTAATATAAATTGACTCAATGAATCAAATTTAAATTAGACTCATTCAACAATTGAATCTAATCGAATTTAACTCAATAAGTCTAATTTGAATCCAATTTTTGGTGCATCATATGAACCTAATCCAATTGGTTCATCATATGAACCTAATCTCCATCCACTTGTTCTTTGTGTGTGACCCAATAGGTTCTTGTAACGTTGGCAATGTTTCTAAACTCCTTTAGAAACATAAGCAATGAGCGGCATCTAGCAATACATCATTGCTACCCAAGTTACAAGAAATGTTGAGATCCAACATCACCTTGTGACTACTAATTGTGACTCCTCACAATATATGACAAGTGTCCTTCTATCCTAGACATCTAGATTGATCAATGTGAGGCATAGACCGTGTCATCCTCTGACCAATCTAAATCATGAACTCCAAGTAGACTCACTCAATCAAATGAGCTCAATATCTCATATTGACTCATTTGGGTATGGCCATACACTTCATGGTCTAAGGACTAATAGGCATACCAATAGCCACATGAGAAAGTATATGACACTCATATAACGATCCATGATACTTTCTCATGGCGGGTCATTCAGTATACATTCTCTAATGCATACCCATGTGTCAGCTTGATATCTCTATATCCATGACTTGTGAGATCAAGTCATCGAGCTGACCTACATGCTAGTCTTATTGTATTAACATTGTCCCTGAATGTTAATACTCGACTAGGAATGATTTAGAATAGTGTTCCCTATATCATCTCACTATCAATTCAACTAATCGATTGATATAGGTATGAACCTTCTACTCAAGGACGCTATTATACTTAGTCTATTTGGCACTAATACAAATAAGTATAATAACTAAACAAATGCCTTTATTAATATACAAGAATATGATACAATGAGTCCATACAATCATCAAATGATTGGCTCTAGGGCTCTAACTAACAATCCTAATGCCAAATCACTAATGATGTGGCAAATAGTCAAGTCAAACTTGACTCTTCCTCTTCCTCTCAAGTCAAGTTAAACTTGACTTAATCTCTCTCATGGTTAATCTAATCCAACCATTTAATTCAAGCCAATTTAATATAATGAATCTAATTCATTTAATTAAATTGATTCAATGAGTCATAATCTAAATTAGACTCATTGAACACATGAATCAACTTGAGTCCAACTCAATTAGCCCAATTAGGATTACTCTTAATCCAATTTGATTCATCACATGAATCTAATCCTCTTGGTTCATCATATGAACCTAATCTCCATCCACTTGTTCTTTGTGTGTGACCCAATAGGTTCTTGTAACGTTGGCAATGGCCCTAAACCCATTTAGGACCATAAGTAATGAGCGGTATCTAGCAATACATCATTACTACCCAAGTTACATGAATGTTGAGATACAACATCACCTTGTGACTACTAATTGTGACTCCTCACAATATATGACAAGTGTCCTTCTATCCTAGACATCTAGATTGATTAATGTGAGGCATAGACTGTGTCATCCTCTAATCAATCTAAATCTTGAACTCCAAGTAGACCCACTAAAACAAATGAGCTCAATATCTCATATTGACTCATTTGGGCATGGCCATGCACTTCGTGGTCTCACTCTATCAAGAATACCGATGTCTCTCCCGTCATATAGGAGGGATAGATCCCATCTACATCACTCACATCCCTCCGCATAATTCGTTACATACCCAGTAATCGCCTTTATAGTCCACCCAGTTACGGGTGACGTTTGACGAAACCAAAGTACATAACTCCTTAAGTAGGGAACCATGGTGACTTCAGGTCTAAGGACTAGTAGTCATACTAATAGCCACATGAGAAAGTATATGACACTCATATAACGATCCATGATACTTTCTCATGGCGGGTCATTCAATATACATTCTCTAATGCATGCCCATGTGTCAACTTGATATCTCTATATCCATGACTTGTGAGATCAAGTCATCGAGTTGACCTACATGCTAGTCTTATTGCATTAACATTGTCCCTGAATGTTAATTCTCGAATAGGAATGATTAAAAGTAGTGTTCCCTATATTATCTCACTATCGATTCAACCAATCGATTGATATAGGTAAGAACATTCTACTCAAGGACGTTATTATACTTAGTTTATTTGGCACCAATACAAGTAAGTATAATAACCAAAAACCAAATGCCTTTATTTATATAGAATATGATACAACAAGTGCAAAATAAAATCATCAAATGATTGGCTCTAGGGCTCTAGCTAACAATCTCCCACTAGCACTAGTGCCAATCAGTGTAGGCTCTAAGCCCCAATGACCTAGTGTGACCATCATGCTTCCTTTGTGCCAAAGCCTTGGTCAAGGGATCTGCGATGTTAGCATCTGTAGGTACTCTGCAAATCTTTACATCTCCTCTCTCGATGATCTCTCGAATGAGATGGAAGCGCCGTAGTATGTGTTTGGTCCGCTGGTGTGAGAGAGGTTTCTTCGCCTGTGCTATAGCTCCATTGTTGTCACAATAGAGCTCAATAGGATCAGCAATGCTAGGAACCACCCCAAGTTCAATGATCAACTTGCGAATCCAAATTGTCTCCTTTGCTGCCTCTGATGCAGCAATATACTCGGCCTCTATCGTAGAATCAGCTACTGTGTCTGCTTCGAACTCTTCCAGCTCACAGCACCACATTAATGCAAAACACGAACCCCGACTGCGATCTATAGTCATCCTGGTCAGTCTGGAAGCTAGCATCACTGTAACCCTTTACAGCTAGCTCATCATTGCGTCCATATATCAAGAAATATTCTTTAGTCCTTCTTAAGTACTTAAGAATATTCTTGACCGCTATCTAGTGAGTTTCACCTGGATCTGACTGGTATCTGCTCGTCATGCTCAAAGCATACGAGACATCAGGTCGAGTACATAGCATGACGTACATGATCGATCCTATGACTGAAGCATAAGGGATTTGATCCATGCGGTCTCTCTCCTCTTTAGAAGAGGGACCTTGAGTCTTCGAAAGACTCACGCCATGTTACATCGGCAGAAATCCCTTCTTGGAGTTCTGCATGGCAAACCGAAGGAGTACCTTGTTAATGTATGTACTCTGACTTAGGCCAAGCAATCTCTTAGATCTATCTCTATAGATCTGTATCCCTAAAATGCGGGATGTCTCACCTAAGTCCTTCATTGAGAAACAAGTCCCTAGCCAAGTCTTGACAGACTGTAGCAAAGGGATGTCCTTCCCAATGAGTAGTATGTCATCCACATACAATATGAGGAAGATAACTATATCCCCTACTGTTGGGTTTTTCGGGCCGCGAAAACCGCTTTTCGCGTCGCGGAAACCCCGAATCGCCCAAGCCACAGATCTCGTGCAAGGTAAAACTTTCGAAAAATATGAGTACGAGTTTAAAACACGATCGACTCTTAGATCTACAAGGGAAAAACATTTACCCTTGATGCGTGCCCTTCGCAATCCCGCAATCTCCAAAAGTAGCCGGATCTCGAGACCGTCAAGCGAACGGTCCTCTAGCGGTATCCATACGAACAAGGAGTGGTCTTCTACCACTCAAAGATGGAGAAGAGAACCCACAAGTGTGCTAGCACTTTCTAGGGCTCTCGGATTGGATCTAAAAGGTGAGAAAGGAGAGAAGGGAAAAAGGAACTCACACACTCCTCTAGTTACTCTCCTTTTGTGACCTTCACACCACCTAGTTGCTTAGAATCAACTCTCACTTCTTCTCCACCATGAAGCCACGACCATCAGCAAGCTAGAGAGAGGGAGAAGCACCCAAGGAAGAAGAAGCATTGAACACAATTCAATTTCACCAAATGAAAACAACTCATCACTTAATGTGGCCGGCCACCACATGTGTAACCCCCACATTAATGTGGCCGGCCACATTAAGAGGATTAATGGTGTGTAACCTCCATGAGGTGGCACACCATTATATAAGGGGATGATGTGGCATGCCATGTAGGATGAGTTATCCTCATGATGTGGCAATTCATCAAGTCAAAACTTGATGTGTCAACCTCTATTTGGTCAAGTCAAACTTGACCAATGCTCTTCCTTGTTGAGTTAAATCCAAGCTTTGATTCAAGTCAATTTTAATTTAATGAATCTCAATTCATTAATATAAATTGACTCATGAATCAAATTTAAATTAGACTCATTCAACAATTGAATCTAATTGAGTCTAACTCAATAAGTCTAATTTGAATCCAATCTTTGATTCATCATATGAATCTAATCCTATTGGTTCATCATATGAACCTAATATCCATGCACATGTTCTTTGTGTATGACCCAATAGGTTCTTGCAACGTTGGCAATGTTATAAACTCTTTTAGAAACATAAGCAATGAGCGGCATCTAGCAATACATCATTGCTACCCAAGTTACAAGAAATGTTGAGATCCAACATCACCTTGTGACTACTAATTGTGACTCCTCACAATATGTGACAAGTGTCCTTCTATCCTAGACATCTAGATTGATCAATGTGAGGCATAGACCGTGTCATCCTCTGACCAATCTAAATCTTAAACTCCGAGTAGACTTACTCAATCAAATGAGCTCAATATCTCATATTGACTCATTTGGGTATGGCCATACACTTCGTGGTCTCACTCTATCAAGAATATCGATGTCTCTCCCGTCATATAGGAGGGATAGATCCCATCTACATCACTCACATTGTAACGCCCGCCCTTCTTACCCAACCAAAGGCGGCGCTACGTTCTTATACTACTTACGTACATGTTTTAATATAACAGCGGAAGAATAAAAACTTTAAAGAATTTAATTTATTAAGCATGATATCACAGATGAAATATGCATATATTGATTCTATAACTAATCATATTAATCTGTCCGAATCGTTCTTTGCCGAGCCACCACCACACACATCCTTATCCGCTCCTCCTGTTGCTCCTCTAGTTCATCCAGTTCTTTGATCTGCGGTACAAGGAAAGTAAGCTGTGAGCACTCATGGCTCAGTAAGTTCCTTTCCTACTCACTAAAACCGAAAGTCATCGTATATTAATATCATGCGTAATATCATAAGCATATAACATACAAAGGTATCATATTCATATCATCATGGCATCATATCAAATCATTAGCTAATTCAAGCACATATGCAGGCAATGCATCATGAATTTGAAAACTTATACTTGTAAGTACTTGAAATTAATATCATCATCATTGGGGATCCCGGTTTGTACCACATACATCATACGTAGGTCCAAGGTAGCAAGTCTTGAACCCTACCATACATACATACTAGGCCGAGTCTTACTCCATCGACCTAGGGCATCGAAGCCCATTACTGACGAGGCCCGAGTCTTATTCCATCGACCCCGGGGCGTTTACGGAGCCCACCCTTGGTACAAACCATACAAAGTAATTTATCATGCATAACTATCATATCATATCCTTAACAATCTTTCATGCATTTCATTTTTCATTCTTCTCATTATGTATAGCATTTCATATGCTATTACATATCATGGCATTCACATAATTTCATTCTTCTCATTATGTATAGCATTTCATATGCTATCACATATCATGGCATTTACATATATTTCATTCTTCTCATTATGTATAGCATTTCATATGCTATCACATATCATGGCATTTACATAAATCTCATTCTTCTTATTATGTATAGCATTTCATATGCTATCACATATCATGGCATTTACATAAATTTCATTCTTCTCATTATGTATAGTCTTTCATATGCTATCACATATCATGGCATAACATAAATTTCATTGCATAACATTTCCTAGGTTTCTTTCTTTCCCTTTTTTTTTTTCCTTCACATGGCCGAAACCTACCATTCTTTAGCTAGGTTTTTAAGTAGTCTAAAGCATGAAAACCTAAGTGAGTTTCATGGTAAAATTTACTAAGAAACAAACATATAAATTTAGTTCATGAACAACTTGGCCGAAACATACAAGTCTTTTAACATCTTTGTATCCTACCTCATGAGCATGTTTATTTAAATTTAAGGGTATTTCTAACCCTAAACCCCTTCTTGGCCGAAACATATGGGTGGTTTTCCTTTTAGTTCAAACATCTTCTAAGCAAGAAAACTAATTACATGGTCCCTAACATTTCATAGGAAGAACCTTGTACTAGTTGAGTAAAATAATGAATTTCTCTAGCCTCTTAAAAATATTTTTTTTTTTGGCCGAAATTCTAGAGTTAAGTGCTCCTCTTATCAAGCATCATATAGGTATAAAAACATGAAGAAGAATCCTTTTCCATGGCATAGAAAATCTATCATTTAGTGAAGACTAGTTAAACATCACTAGATTTCGAAAGTTCTTCTTAACCGAATTTTCTCATACTTGTTTCTAGGTTTTAAAATTCTCAAAAAATCATAAAAACATATAAAAAGCCTTGTACCACAGGTGAGGGGAAGCTTACCTTCTTCGCTTAAGTTTCCTAGAATTGAGAACTTGCTTGGACCTTTCTTCTTGCTTGCTAGGTTCGGCACCAATGGAGGGAAAGGAGTGGTTAGGTCTTTTGGTGGAGAGGGGAGGAAGAAGAAGCTTCTCCCTCTTGTGTTGCTCGGCAACAACAAGGAAGAAAGAAGAGGGAGGGAGTGAGGAGGAAGAGGAGCTTCCTTCCTCTTGTGTTGCTTGGCAACAAGAAGAAGAAGAGAGGGGAGGGTCTCGGCACAAGAGGGAGGAGGAGAGGGAGAGGAGTGGAGGATGAATTTGAAGTCACCCCTCCATGCCTATTTATACTAAAATGAGGGGAGGAAATTTGACTTGATTCATCCTCCCCATTTATTCCTCTTCTTTATGATAGGAATATTCTAGAGATATGCCTTGTGAGTTCTCTCTTAATCTCTCTCTTTTCTCTCCTTTAATAAAATTTTCTATCTCTCCTCTTACAATATCCTCTCTTATCCCAATTGGTTAACACATGCATGCATCCACAAGAGAACCAAGGTTCAAAACTTGGTTATGCATATTTTTACTTCTTTTTCTTTTTAAGTAGAAAGAATCCTTTCTTATTCTTAACTACTTAATCCTTCCTCTCTTTACTAATAATTCTCCTATCCCCTTTGGTATCCTATACATGTTCCCTACAAGAGATCCAAGGTTCAATCTCTCTTCTAACATTTTATTTTCTTTTACACATAATAATTCATATATATTATGCATTATGCATAAATATTTCATACATGTACATATTATCTCTTATTTCTTTCTTTTGTCCACATTAATTCCATACATTTTAAATCATGTATAGATGATTATATTCTCAACTTTATTTTTCTTTCATAAAGTTTTAATCATCTAAATCCATCTTAATATTTAACATAGAGTATTTACATCCTCTTTTCATTCGTACTCCCATTACCCTTCTAGGCTTTCTAGGGGTGTTACAATCTCCCCTACTTATTGAAAGTTCGTCCCCGAACTTAGAATGACAATTTCTGCTCAGATTCCCTTAGATGTTGGTGGAGCTTCTAATCTCCCTTGACTTATTGAGGGTCCCTCAATGGAAGTCTGCAGTTGGTGTAACCTTGCGGGACCGCCTTGATTCGAAACATACTGTGGTGCTTTAGTAGGGCAGTCTCTAGATAGATGTCCTTCTAGTCCACAGTCGTAGCATTTAATTTTGCCCTTACGACAGTCTTTTGATTTATGACCCTCTATCCCACAGTTGTAGCACCTATTAGTGCCCGTACGACATGTCCCTGGATGTTTCTTCCCACATGTATTGCACAGAGAAAACTTGAGCTGCTTGTTGGACGGACCAATCTCAGTGTCATTCCGTCGTTTTCCCTTTCCGCCGTGGTTCCCTTTCCAGTTGGCTTTAACATTTTCCAGTTCTTCCTTCTGAGCTTGCTTCTTGTCCTTGTCTAGTGCCTTCAGGTAGTGTTCAGTATTCAGGGCACTGCTAACTAACTCTTCTGTGGTCCGTGGTCTGTTAACTCCGCCGGCCACATTAAGTGCTATCTCGGGTCTGAGCATCTTTAGCATAAGTCTAACCCTTTCTCCTTCCGTCCTAACTAATTCCGGGCAGAGTAGCGCCAGGCGGTTAAATCTTTTTATCGCTTCTTCCACCGTTAGGTCACCTTGCCGAAATTCAGTGAATTCATCATAGTGCCTACTTGTCACCCGAGTGTGGAAGAATTCTTCGAAGAATTCCGTCTCAAAATCTGCCCAACTCATTTGATTCACTGGCCTTTTCACTTTCACTCTGTCCCACCACATTCGGGCGTCTCCTGTGAGACAGAAGGATACGCATTTGACCTTTTCATGCTCAGGCCAGTCCAATAGTTCTACCATGCTCTCCATCGTCTTAAACCAAGCTTGTGCGTCCCATGCTTCACAATTTCCAGAGAATTTCTCCGGCCTCAGTCTTTGCCACTGGATTATATACGCTTCCGGACGAACTACCGGTGCCAGATTCACTGGTGGTACTGGTGCTGCCACTGGCTCCGGTTCCACTACTGGTATGTTTGGCGTATTATTCTGATTTGGGGTAGCGGGATTCCCTTGTTGATTTATCATGGCAGCAATCATTTGTTGCTGTTCCGTAAGCTGTCGTTGTAGCTCAGTAACTACTTGTGCCCAATCAGGTGGAGGTACTGTCTCCTCCGTTCTGGCATTTCGTCTTCTAGCCATACCTGATTTCCTAAATGATGACAAGATTAGCCTAAGTTATCATTCATGCATGAATATCTTAACACATCATGTCTAGGTTTCATGCCATTTTTGGGTCATCATTGAGGTATTCTTTCTTAGGTTGTCATATCACCTTTAGATTACCTTATCTTTCTTACACGTCAAGATCTAGCCGATGGTATTATCATCCTTATACTTAAATTGATACCATTTCTACTCTTTGTATTCATCAAAAAGCTTTTATTACATAACTTCTTCTCTTAAACAGCCAGGTAGGTTGCGACTACTCCTGCCATAAAGGACATGAGAGCAGTAGTCATTATCAACCCAACCTGTATCGACTTGCCCAGACCATCCTGGGGTGGATCAGGCATTATCGGAGGTTGAATCTCCGGTGCCTCTTCCGGGTCGATTATTGTCTCTTCATCCATTCCCTCGTCTTCTTCAACAGGTTCGTCCAGTTCCATCGGGTCTTCGTCTAGTTCCTCCTCGAGGTTGTTCAGTCCCCACTCGAAGTCTATTATATCGTTGGGGTTGAAACCCATTTCCATGTATTCAGCAAGGTTAACCTCATCCTCGACCATCTCAGGAAGCTCGTTCTCTTCTTCATAGTATTCCATAATTTCTTCATTTTCATCTTCATAATCGTTCAAATTTCCTTCCTCGATTTCCTCGAGATCTTCTTCTCCGAACTCGCCGTGTTCCGGAGATCCCGCGGCGAAGTATTCCAGCATCTCAGGTTCATCCGCGAACTCGAGGTATTCGCCAGAATATTCCACATCCTCGGAATCGTATTCGAACGGGATATAGTCCATTTCTACAAGATTTTAAAGATTCATTATTCCTCTTATGTTATAGCCTAAGGTTCTTGTATCTAGGCTACCATTCATGCATCTTAGCATATCACCTACTTATCATTATGCACCATTCTCTAGGGTATAGTTTAAGGTATCCTTCCTAGGCTACCATTCATGCATCCTAGAGTATCATACAAATATTTGCATATAAATAAATTAAGCAACTGTACTTACTTGGAGCGGCAGGAAGGAGCTTGATGTGTGTGTAGTGAGCTGGCAACACTTCGCTCTGATACCACCTGTAACGCCCGCCCTTCTTACCCAACCAAAGGCGGCGCTACGTTCTTATACTACTTACGTACATGTTTTACTATAACAGCGGAAGAATAAAAACTTTAAAGAATTTAATTTATTAAGCATGATATCACAGATGAAATATGCATATATTGATTCTATAACTAATCATATTAATCTGTCCGAATCGTTCTTTGCCGAGCCACCACCACACACATCCTTATCCGCTCCTCCTGTTGCTCCTCTAGTTCATCCAGTTCTTTGATCTGCGGTACAAGGAAAGTAAGCTGTGAGCACTCATGGCTCAGTAAGTTCCTTTCCTACTCACTAAAACCGAAAGTCATCGTATATTAATATCATGCGTAATATCATAAGCATATAACATACAAAGGTATCATATTCATATCATCATGGCATCATATCAAATCATTAGCTAATTCAAGCACATATGCAGGCAATGCATCATGAATTTGAAAACTTATACTTGTAAGTACTTGAAATTAATATCATCATCATTGGGGATCCCGGTTTGTACCACATACATCATACGTAGGTCCAAGGTAGCAAGTCTTGAACCCTACCATACATACATACTAGGCCCGAGTCTTACTCCATCGATCTAGGGCATCAGAAGCCCATTACTGACGAGGCCCGAGTCTTATTCCATCGACCCCGGGGCGTTTACGGAGCCCACCCTTGGTACAAACCATACAAAGTAATTTATCATGCATAACTATCATATCATATCCTTAACAATCTTTCATGCATTTCATTTTTCATTCTTCTCATTATGTATAGCATTTCATATGCTATTACATATCATGGCATTCACATAATTTCATTCTTCTCATTATGTATAGCATTTCATATGCTATCACATATCATGGCATTTACATATATTTCATTCTTCTCATTATGTATAGCATTTCATATGCTATCACATATCATGGCATTTACATAAATCTCATTCTTCTTATTATGTATAGCATTTCATATGCTATCACATATCATGACATTTACATAAATTTCATTCTTCTCATTATGTATAGCCTTTCATATGCTATCACATATCATGGCATAACATAAATTTCATTGCATAACATTTCCTAGGTTTCTTTTTTTCCTTTTTTTTTTTTTTTCCTTCACATGGCCGAAACCTACCATTCTTTAGCTAGGTTTTTAAGTAGTCTAAAGCATGAAAACCTAAGTGAGTTTCATGGTAAAATTTACTAAGAAACAAACATATAAATTTAGTTCATGAACAACTTGGCCGAAACATACAAGTCTTTTAACATCTTTGTATCCTACCTCATGAGCATGTTTATTTAAATTTAAGGGTATTTCTAACCCTAAACCCCTTCTTGGCCGAAACATATGGGTGGGTTTCCTTTTAGTTCAAACATCTTCTAAGCAAGAAAACTAATTACATGGTCCCTAACATTTCATAGGAAGAACCTTGTACTAGTTGAGTAAAATAATGAATTTCTCTAGCCTCTTAAAAATATTTTTTTTTTGGCCGAAATTCTAGAGTTAAGTGCTCCTCTTATCAAGCATCATATAGGTATAAAAACATGAAGAAGAATCCTTTTCCATGGCATAGAAAATCTATCATTTAGTGAAGACTAGTTAAACATCACTAGATTTCGAAAGTTCTTCTTAACCGAATTTTCTCATACTTGTTTCTAGGTTTTAAAATTCTCAAAAAATCATAAAAACATATAAAAAGCCTTGTACCACAGGTGAGGGGAAGCTTACCTTCTTCGCTTAAGTTTCCTAGAATTGAGAACTTGCTTGGACCTTTCTTCTTGCTTGCTAGGTTCGGCACCAATGGAGGGAAAGGAGTGGCTAGGTCTTTTGGTGGAGAGGGGAGGAAGAAGAAGCTCCTTCCTCTTGTGTTGCTCGGCAACAACAAGGAAGAAAGAAGAGGGAGGGAGTGAGGAGGAAGAGGAGCTTCCTTCCTCTTGTGTTGCTTGGCAACAAGAAGAAGAAGAGAGGGAGAGGGGGGTCTCGGCACAAGAGGGAGGAGGAGAGGGAGAGGAGTGGAGGATGAATTTGAAGTCACCCCTCCATGCCTATTTATACTAAAATGAGGGGAGGAAATTTGACTTGATTCATCCTCCCCATTTATTCCTCTTCTTTATGATAGGAATATTCTAGAGATATGCCTTGTGAGTTCTCTCTTAATCTCTCTCTTTTCTCTCCTTTAATAAAATTTTCTATCTCTCCTCTTACAATATCCTCTCTTATCCCAATTGGTTAACACATGCATGCATCCACAAGAGAACCAAGGTTCAAAACTTGGTTATGCATATTTTTACTTCTTTTTCTTTTTAAGTAGAAAGAATCCTTTCTTATTCTTAACTACTTAATCCTTCCTCTCTTTACTAATAATTCTCCTATCCCCTTTGGTATCCTATACATGTTCCCTACAAGAGATCCAAGGTTCAATCTCTCTTCTAACATTTTATTTTCTTTTACACATAATAATTCATATATATTATGCATTATGCATAAATATTTCATACATGTACATATTATCTCTTATTTCTTTCTTTTGTCCACATTAATTCCATACATTTTAAATCATGTATAGATGATTATATTCTCAACTTTATTTTTCTTTCATAAAGTTTTAATCATCTAAATCCATCTTAATATTTAACATAGAGTATTTACATCCTCTTTTCATTCGTACTCCCATTACCCTTCTAGGCTTTCTAGGGGTGTTACACACATCCCTCTGCATAATTCGTTACATACCCAGTAATCGCCTTTATAGTCCACCCAGTTACGGGTGACGTTTGACGAAACCAAAGTACAAAACTCCTTATGTAGGGATCCATGGTGACTTCAGGTCTAAGGACTAATAGTCATACTAATAGCCACATGAGAAAGTATATGACACTCATATAACGATCCATGATACTTTCTCATGGCGGGTCATTCAGTATACATTCTCTAATGCAAACCCATGTGTCAGCTTGATATCTCTATATCCATGACTTGTGAGATCAAGTCATCGAGCTGACCTACATGCTAGTCTTATTGTATTAACATTGTCCCTGAATGTTAATACTCGACTAGGAATGATTTACAGTAGTGTTCCCTATATCATCTCACTATCGATTCAACTAATCGATTGATATAGGTATGAACGTTCTACTCAAGGACGTTACTATACTTATTTTATCTGACACTAATACAAATAAGCATAATAACCAAAAACCAATGCCTTTATCAATATACAAAAATATGATATACATGAGTCCATACAATCATCAAATGATTGGTTCTAGGGCTCTAACTAACAATCTCCCACTAGCCCTAGTGCCAATCAGTATAGGCTCTAAGACCTAATGACCTAGTGTGACCATCATGCTTTCTTTGTGCCAAAGCCTTGGTCAAGGGATCTGCGATGTTAGCCTCTGTAGATACTCTGCAAATCTTCACATCTCCTCTATCGATAATCTCCCGAATGAGATGGAAGCGCCGTAGTATGTGGTTGGTCCGCTGGTGTGAGCGTGGTTCCTTCGCCTGTGCTATAGCTCCATTGTTGTCACAATAGAGCTCAACTGGGTAAGCGATGTTAGGAACCACCCCAAGTTCAGTGATGAACTTGCGGATCCAAACTGCCTCCTTTGCTGCCTCTGATGCAGCAATGTACTCGGCTTCTGTTGTAGAATCAGCTACTGTATCCTGCTTCGCATCTGACAGCACCACCATTAATGCAAAATACGAACCCCGACTGCGATCTATAGTCATCCTGGTCGGTCTGGAAGCTAGCATCACTGTAACCCTTTACAGCTAGCTCATCATTGCCTCCATATATCAAGAAATATATTTTAGTCCTTCTTAAGTACTTAAGAATATTCTTGACCGCTATCCAGTGACTTTCACCTGGATCTGACTGGTATCTGCTCGTTATGCTCAAAGAATACGAGGCATCAGGTCGAGTACATATCATGGCGTACATGATCGATCCTATGGCTGAGGCATAAGGGATCTGATCCATGCGGTCTCTCTCCTCTCTAGAAGAGGGACTTTGAGTCTTCGAAAGACTCACGCCATGTGACATCGGCAGAAATCCCTTCTTGGAGTTCTGCATGGCAAACCGAAGGAGTACCTTATCAATGTATGTACTCTGACTTAGGCCAAGCAATCTCTTAGATCTATCTCTATAGATCTGAATCCCTAGAATGCGGGATGCCTCACCTAAGTCCTTCATTGAGAAGCAACTCCCTAGCCAGGTCTTGACAGACTGAAGCATAGGGATGTCCTTCCCAATGAGTAGTATGTCATCCACATACAATATGAGGAAGACAATTATGTCCCCTACAACCTTCTTGTAGACACAAGGCTCATCTTCGTTCTTGATGAAACCAAACTGTTTGATTGCATCATCGAATCGAAGATTCCAGCTCCGAGAAGCTTGCTTTAATCCATAAATGGACCTATGCAGCTTGCATACTCTACTAGTATGCTGTGGATCTACAAAACCCTCAGGTTGTGTCATGTACACATCCTCGAGTAGGTTTCCATTCAGAAACGCGGTTTTGACATCCATCTGCCATATCTCATAGTCATGGTAGGCTGCAATAGCAAGCATGATCCGAATGGACTTAAACATCGCTACTGGAGAAAAGGTTTCATCATAGTCAATACCATGAATCTGCTTAAAACCTTTAGCTACTAAGCGACCCTTATAGATAAGTCCATCCATGTCAGTCTTTCTCTTAAAGACTCACTTACACCCAATGGGTTTTACCCCTTCAGGTGGATCAACCAAAGTCCATACTTGGTTGGTGTACATGGATTCCATTTCGGATCTCATGGCCTCTAGCCATTTCTCGGAATCTGGTCTCATCACAGCTTCCTGATAGGTGGTAGGCTCATCCTCTATGAGCATAACGTCATCATGGTCAGACAAGAGAAATGAGTATCTCTCAGGCTGACGACGCACCCTATCAGACCTGCGAAGAGGAATGTCTACTTGAACTGGTTGTTGTTCCTCAACTCCTTGTGGAACATCATCCACAACACTTTGTGGTTCCAGTTCAATTTCCATCGAAGCATCAGTGCTATTGTTCGCATCTTGAACTTCTTCAAGATCGAACGCGCTCCCACTAGTCTTTCTAGAAACAAAGTCCCTTTCTAGAAAGACCCTAGTCTTTGCCACAACTACTGACTGGGAATGTAGAAGTAATATCCCTTAGTTTCCTTGGGATATCCGATGAAATAGTACTTGTCGGATTTGGGTCCTAATTTGTCTGAGACTTGACGTCTAACGTAAGCCTCACAACCCCAAATCCTCATGAAAGACACCTGGGCATCTCTCCCAGTCCATATCCTATATGGTGTCTTTATCACGGCCTTTGATGGAACTCGGTTGAGTATGAAAGCTGCCGTGTCTAGAGCATATCCCCATAGATATGTCGGAAGATCTGTGTGACTCATCATAGACCGTACCATATCTAATAAGGTACGATTCCTCCTTTCGGATACACCATTCCACTGTGGTGTTCCAGGAGGAGTGAGTTGGGATAGAATCTCACACTCAGCTAAATAGTCACGAAACTCATGGCTTAAGTATTCACCACCTCGATCTGATCGAAGTATCTTAATACTCTTGCCAAGCTGGTTCTGTACTTCATTCTTGAATTCTTTGAACTTTTCAAAGGATTCAGACTTATGTGTCATCAAGTACACATAACCATATCTACTGAAGTCATCAGTAAATGTGATGAAGTATCTATAACCGCCTCTAGCAGCAACATTGAAAGGGCCACATACATCACTATGTATGAGTCCTAACAAATCAGTTGCTCTCTCGCTGTGCCCACTAAAGGGAGTCTTGGTCATCTTGCCTCGTAGGCATGACTCGCATATCTCATATGATTCAAAATCAAATGAGTCCAGCAAACAATCCTTATGGAGCTGGGATAAGCGCTTGTCATTTATATGACCTAAGCGACAGTGCCAGAGGTATGTTTGGTTCATGTCATTTGACTTGAACCTCTTGGTATTTACGTTATAGATAGGGCTCTCTAGATCTAGAATATAGAGTCCGTTTATCAGAGGTGCACTACAATAGAACATATCGTTTAAATAGACGGAACAACATTTGTTCTTTATTATAAACGAAAATCCTTTCTTGTCCAAACAAGAAACGGAAATTATGTTCTTAGTCAAGGCAGGCACATAACAAGAATCATCTAATTATAGTACAAGCCCAGAGAGAAGGGATAGATGATAAGTTCCTACAGCAATAGCAGCAACTCGTGCTCTATTGCCTACTCGTAGGTCTATCTCACCCTTCGTCAATGCCCTGCTATTCCTCAGCGCTTGTACATTAGTACAAATGTGCGAAGCACATCCGGTATCTAATACCCACGATGAAGAAATAGAGAGGTTGACTTCTATAACATTTATACTTGAAGTAGAAATCTTATTTCTCTTCTTCTTATGATCTTCCAGGTATTCTTTGGAGTTCCTCTTCCAGTGCCTTGCTTGTCCTTGATATAGGTGACAAAGATATTCAACTATATCGTAAGCGCTCATCAACTCATGTTGCTTCTGAAGCTCAGAGTTCATGGTTGCGAGCATAAGACAAGACACATCTAATGCGTCATCTTGATGCTTCTTGTAAGCATCTCGGTCTGCTCGCGTGGCAGTGGCAGGAGGAGCCTCCGGAATGGGCTGCTCCAGAACATACAGTTTACGTTCTTGGGTGAGAACTATTCTCAGGTTCCTGTACCAGTCCAGGAAATTTGCTCCGTTGAGCTTGTCCTTCTCAAGGACAGATCGCAGAGAGAAAATGTTCGTATTTGACGTCATGGTTATCTACAACAGAAAATTTGTAGAAATAAATATCATATTCTTTAAAATCATTTAATTAGGCCTTTAATTAAATGATGCTCCCACTGAATTCTATAATTCTTGTGGGACAAAATCCACATCATACTAACCCTTGAGTTAGCTTTGGCTAATACGCCCAAGGCTTAGTATGATCGGTAGGTAACGATTACCAATTACATCTCTATGCAACTCTTGTTTATAAAATCAATATCCGCATTTATATTAAAACTCGAGTTAGCTTTTGGCTAATAAGCCCGAGAGTTAATATAGATGTGATTTTGATTTATCTTTTCCAACCGTTGGAATAATGCCTATAGTTGACTCGATCCAACCGAGTAACTAGGAATACTCAATCTAATTGAGCTTGTATTCACCCATGCGTTGATAGGCGGGACCAAGATTGTCCCTCCGTACCCTACCAAGATAATATGTATTGCTCTGCTTTGGCAGATTCAATAATACATGTGATCGAGGTAGTGATAGGTATCACGACACGGTTAGGCATTTAGAGTTGGTTCGATCGAGATCTAATCTAATCGAAAAGGATGCATCTTGTGCACGACTTAGATCTAATCTAATCGTAAGGGTGCATCATGTGCACGACTTAGATCTAATCTAATCGTAAGGCACTAATTAATTAATTACTTATTAAACATGCATCACATACACAAGCAATTAATTAACTTATTTGTGATTTAGTCATGGCCCTACTACGATCTTCTCAAGCCAATGAGAAGACAGATTGGTCAACCTAGGGTCAACAGCTTCTCCAAGCTCCTCCCTTTGACCACCTTGTGTTGCTCGTGCCCGCCTCGGAACTCCGTCTCGTGTGGACCCTCCACCGCTCCAATTTGTACATTACAATTTGAAACTCGAGTTACATTCGAGTCTAAATCTAATTTACAACAAGAATATAAGTGAAAGGCACGACGCGCAGGTCGCGAAAAAATAAAACACATAACGGCACGCAGGCCGTATTATGAATTACAACACAATCCAATCATATTGGGTTTTTGGGCCTTGACTATCACAAAATTAATATATAATTCAAAATTATATGTTTTTCATAATTTTCTATAATTTTTAAAATAATTTTTACAATTTTTACGAGTAAAATTTCCCGGCGGTCCCGTTTAGCGGTTTCGGGCGCAATCGCGGAACGGATCCCCTTGCGGGGCCCAGGGGCAGTGCCCCTACCCGCGATCTAACCATCGCGAGGGTTCATTTGCGATCCAACAGCGCCTAAACCCTCTGTCCCAAAACGATTTTGGCCGAGACATTGCCGTTTCGGAAAAATCTTCCCGGCGGGTTCGTTTTAAGCGATTTCGGGTGCGATCGCGAAGCAAATCCCCTTGCGGGGTTAGGGGCAGTACTCCTACCCACGATCTAACCATCGTGAGTTGCTCCTTTACGATCTAATGGCACCCAAGCCCACTGTCCCAAACGGATTTGGGGCGAAACGAAGCCGGTTTTGAAAGATCTTTCCGGTAGCCGAAGCCTACAAGTGCCGAGACACTTGTGCTTCGCTTCTACGGAAAAATTACCCATAAAATCATAAAAACTAATTTTTACAGAAAATCATAGAAGGTTTTTATTTTTCATAAAAATAAAAACAAACTCGTACAAGCCTTGCACGTGGCTCTGATACCACTGTTGGGTTTTTCGGACCGCGAAAACCGCTTTTCGCGTCGCGGAAACCCCGAATCGCCCAAGCCACGGATCTCGTGCAAGGTAAAACTTTCGAAAAATACAAGTACGAGTTTAAAACACGATCGACTCTTAGATCTACGAGGGAAAAACATTTACCCTTGATGCGTGCCCTTCGCAATCCCGCAACGTCCAAAGGTAGCCGGATCTCGAGACCGTCAAGCGAACGGTCCTCTAGCGGTATCCACACGAACAAGAAGTGGTCTTCTACCACTCAAAGATGGAGAGGAGAACCCACAAGTGTGCTAGCACTTTCTAGGGCTCTCGGATTGGATCTAAAAGGTGAGAAAGGAGAGAATATAGAAGAGGAAACACATGTACACCTCTTGGTTCCCTCCTTTGTGACCTTCACCTTCCCTTAGGCTTTGGATTTAACTCACACTCCTCTTTTCCTCCATGAAACCCACGACCATCAGCAAGGTTGAGAGAGGAAGAAGCACACAAGGAAGAAGAAGCATTTACCACAATTAATTTGCCACAAGACAAAACCCATTTTTCCTTTAGTGTGGCCGGCCACACTAGTGTAACTCCCACATTAATGTGGCCGGCCACATTAATGCATTTGGTGTGTAACCTCCATGAGGTGGCACACCATTAAATGAGGAGATGATGTGGCTAGATTGGTCATACCAAGTAGGATGAGTCAACCTTCATGATGATGTGGCAAGACATCAAGTCAAACTTGATGTTTCAACTTCCATTTGATCAAGTCAAACATGACCAATTTTCTTCCTTGTTGAGTTAAATCCAACCTTTGATTCAAGTCAATTTAATTTAATGAATCTCAATTCATTAATATAAATTGACTCATGAATCAAATTTAAATTAGACTAATTCAACAATTGAATCTAATTGAGTCTAACTCAATAAGTCTAATTTGAATCCAATCTTTGATTCATCATATGAATCTAATCCTATTGGTTCATCATATGAACCTAATCTCCATGCACATGTTCTTTGTGTGTGACCCAATAGGTTCTTGAAACGTTGGCAATGTTATAAACTCTTTTAGAAACATAAGCAATGAGCGGCATCTAGCAATACATCATTGCTACCCAAGTTACAAGAAATGTTGAGATCCAACATCACCTTGTGACTACTAATTGTGACTCCTCACAATATGTGACAAGTGTCCTTCTATCCTAGACATCTAGATTGATCAATGTGAGGCATAGACCGTGTCATCCTCTGACCAATCTAAATCTTGAACTCCGAGTAGACTCACTCAATCAAATGAGCTCAATATCTCATATTGACTCATTTAGGCATGGTCATGCACTTCGTGGTCTCACTCTATCAAGAATATCGATGTCACTCCCGTCATATAGGAGGGATAGATCCCATCTACATCACTCACATCCCTCCGCATAATTTGTTACATACCCAGTAATCGCCTTTATAGTCCACCCAGTTACGGGTGACGTTTGACGAAATTAAAGTACATAACTCCTTATGTAGGGATCCATGGTGACTTCAGGTCTAAGGACTAATAGTCATACTAATAGTCACATGAGAAAGTATATGACACTCATATAACGATCCATGATACTTTCTCATGGCGGGTCATTCAGTATACATTCTCTAATGCATACCCATGTGTCAGCTTGATATCTCTATATCCATGACTTGTGAGATCAAGTCATCGAGCTGACCTACATGCTAGTCTTATTGTATTAACATTGTCCCTGAATGTTAATACTCGACTAGGAATGATTTAGAGTAGTGTTCCCTATATCATCTCACTATCAATTCAACTAATCGATTGATATAGGTATGAACGTTCTACTCAAGGACGTTACTATACTTATTTTATCTGACACTAATACAAATAAGCATAATAACCAAAAACCAATGCCTTTATTAATATACAAAAAAATATGATATACATGAGTCCATACAATCATCAAATGATTGGCTCTAGGGCTCTAACTAACAAATTCCTCATTCGATTTTCTGAGGGACGTCCGTGGTAGGAACATGCCCGTGTAAGGACGTTTGAGGGGTAATCTTGAAGGGGAAATTAGGTATTTCAAGAGGGTAGGATAGAATGTATGCATTAATCCTTATATCTTGATGAGGTTGAGAGTAGTGGATTTCTATGTTGATTTTCTGAGGGACGCACGTGACAGGCAAGCCCGTGTAAGGACAACATAGGGTTCATTCCTAATTGATCGCATTTAGATATATTTAGCCCTAGGCCGGTTGTTTATTGCAAGAGGGAACCGACAACCTTCTACAAACGATGGACATTTGAGAAATAAGATTTGGTAGATCATTACATTGAATAACATTACAAAGAAACCAAAACTCCTAGAATATACCTTTATTATTGCCCTTATTCTTGTTTCTTATTCTTTTATTTCTTTGCTTACCTTTCATAGTTACACTTAGACTTTGTAAATCAATTGATTGGTTGTTTAGCTAACTCACTTTGAGACATCTTTAGTGCTTATTCCAGTCCCTGTGGATTCGATATCTTTTATTATTACTTACGACATATCCGTACACTTGCGGAGGTCAAGAAGTTTTTGGCGCCGTTGCCGGAGACTGCGCTATAACATTAGGGATTATCAATTGAGTTAGACTAGACATAACTTTTCTTTTCATTTGCATAGTTGTAACTGATTGTTAGAATTCTCTTTTCATAAGTTTTCCTTTCTTGTATAACATTCTTGTCAATTCCTTCTATTGTAATTCTATTTCTGCATCTTTTATTCTAACATTTTTGTCTAACTTTTCTCTATTTTCTTTTGATTTAGTCTCTTTCTTTCTTTTTATTTTGTAAACATATCTTGCTATCTTGTTCTTGTGTATTCGAAGATCTAACTTTGCAGAAGAACTTCTTCCTCTAGACCCTGAGATAGACAGAACATTTCATAGAAGAAAAATTCAGCAAAGACAACAAGAAGAACAAGAACATTCTATTATGGCGAATAGACCACTAAAGGATTATACAACACCTTATGCTAGGGGTTTTCGATCTAATATTTCAAGGCCTTCAGTTGAAGCAAATAATTTTGAGATCAAACCTGCAATTATATCTATGGTGCAGCAAAATCAATTTGGTGGAGGACCGCATGAAGACCCAAATCAACATTTGGAAGTCTTCTACAAAATATGTGGCACAATGAAAATGAATGGCGTTCCTTTAGAAGCAGTGCACCTACTATTATTTGGGTTGTCCTTGAGAGGTAGAGCCAAACAATGGTTAAACTCTTTGGCTCCAAATAGCATCACCACATGGGAGCAATGCGAGCAACAATTCCTTGACAAATTATATCCTCCAAGTAAAACAACTCATATGAGGAATCTTATTGCAAGCTTCAAGCAAGCGGACTCTGAATCTTTATTTGAAGCTTGGGATAGATACAATAGTATGCTCAGGCAATGCCCACACCATGGTTTGGAAAGGTGGTTAGTGCTACATACATTTTATAACGACATTAATTATCATACAAAAGTGTCCCTTGATTCAACTGCTGGAGGGGCACTTATGAATAAGAGCCTGGATGAAGCCGAGGAGATAATTGAGAGTGTAGCACAAAACCACCATCAATGGGCTAATGAAAGAAGTGGTGGCTATTCTTGTATGAACCCAACAACAAAAGCATCAGGAAAATTTAATGTTGATGCAGTGACTTTATTGGCTGCAAAACTGGATGCTCTTACAAAAAGGTTTGAGAATATGGGAGCTAGCTCAAGTACGGTCAATGCCATTGTTTCTTCTTGTGAAGTATGTGGAAGTTCTGAACATTCAAATGACTCATGTCCATTAGGAGCTATCACTGCACAAATCAATCAATTAGAGCAATGTGATGCAATCATGGGTTTCAATCAAAGGTAGAACAACCCATACTCAAATACCTACAACCCTGGATGGAAGAGTCATCCTAATTTCTCTTACAGAAATAACCATCCATGGGGGCAAGGCCTAGTTTTCAATGCGGGCAGCAAAATTTTCAGCAACAATCTTCTCAAGGCTTTCCTATGTCTAAAATTGAAAAGATGTTTGAAGAAATTATGTCCACTTAGAATGAAATGAAACAAGACATTTTAAAGCTTACTCAGAGAATGGATAATTCTGATAGACATCAAAAGATTCTGGAAAGTCAGATTGCCCAACTAGCTTCCTCATCTTCTAGAGCACCAGGACAATTACCTCGCAAGCCTGATGTCAATTCTATAGAGCACTGCAATAGAATTGAGCTTAGGAGTGGACAGACCTTGGGAGATCCCCAAGTGACTGCTCTAAAAGGGATGCACACTGAAGAAGAGCTCTCTCCTCCAGCACCAAATCAGATTCAAGTTGATGAGGAGAGTACCACTAAGGTTGAAGAGACTCTTCCACTCCACCATCAAAGTATAGCAGTCCCTTTTCCTCAAAGACTTATTATGTTAAAGAAGGATGAAGAGTTTGGCAAATTCTTGGAGAAGGTAAAAGAAATATATGTTGAAGTACCACTCATTGATGCAATCCTTCAAATGCCCAAGTTTGTCAAATTCCTGAAGGGCATCATGTTGAATAAGAGAAGGAAAGGAGATATAGAGACCATTGCACTTACAGCGGAATGCAGCGCTCTTTTGGAAAAGAACACTTCCCCAAAGTTGAAAGACCCCGGAAGCTTTTATATTCCTTGCAATATAGGAATTGAATTTATTGAGAAAGCTTTTTGTGATTTGGGAGCAAGTGTTAGCCTCATTCCTTATTCTATTTGTAATAAATTATGTCTCAAAAACTTTAAACTTACTACCATGGCACTACAACTTACTGATCACTCCTGCAGGTACCCTATGGGTATCGTTGAAGATGTGCCGGTAGAAAAGTAGGTGGGAGTATAATTCCTACCAATTTTGTTATGTTAGATATGGAGGAGGACCCAAAAATCCCTATCATATTGGGAAGACCATTCCTTGCTACAGTAGGAGCTATTATAGATGTTAAAAATCATAAACTTTCTTTGGTCATTGGTAAGGAATGGTTGGAATATGATTTATCTAAAGCCTCTAACCATGTCTCTTCTCTCTTAAATGCTTGTAGCAGGGCAAGCATTTACAAATTGGAGGAATGGAATTTCCATCCTCATGGGAGGCCACCAAATGAAGAGAATAATGTGGTGGAAGATGTTGGGAGGAGACCTCCCAACAAAAGTCACAAATATGTCTACCCCCCAAGGTCAAGGAAAAGAGAAGAGTAATCAAGATTGGTCGAGCTAAAGACCTTAAACAAGCGCTTCTTGGGAGGTAACTCAAGGGTTCTTTTTAGTTAGTTTCATTCCATGTCTCTATTGTTCATTAGTAGTGTTTTTACTTGGTTTTTGCTTTGTTTTCAGGTTGAAATTTCACTTCTATGAGCTGGCCATGACTTCTTCATGGGCATGGAAGTGTTGGAAGAGCTAGAAAGGAGGAGAAGCATTAATTGGAGCAAAACAGAGCATGGCTGTAACACCCACGAAATTATAGGATATGTATATAAATATTATTTTTCCTTAGAGCATAGAAATGAAAGGAATAAGAGAAAAAGGGAAAATAAAAGCAAACATATAGAATAAGAAGAGGTGAGGTCAAGGATTGAACCTTGAACCTCCCACAATTGATGGAGATAAAGTGATGAATGTTAACCATTAGGATAAGGAGAAATAATTGGATAGAAAGGAATGAAAAATTTAGTTAAAGAAGAAAAGAAAACAAAGAAAAAAGAGCAAGAGAAAACCTAGTTGCTTACCTTCCTTTCCCTCTTGGTTAAGAAAAGGAGCAAGCAAAAGAGGGATTGTCTACTTCCCTCCCTCTCTCTATTTTCGTGGGAATTAAAGGAGTGGGGGAAAAGAGGAGTTGAGGGAATGAATGAGGACATGTTTCATTTGGCAAAGGGATAAATAGGTTAGAGAAGAAAAACAAGGGATTAAATTCTTTTTCTTCTTCCTCCTTCTCCCTTCTTCATTCTTCACCAAACCAAGAAAACTTCCCTCTCCTCATTCCAATAGCTAAGTTAAGTTCTTCTTCAAGAAAGCTAATTCCCGAGAAGAAACCTTCAAGTTCTAGCCCTTACAAGCAAAGGAAACAAAAGGAGGTACAAGAAGAAGAAGCTTCCTCCTTCCTTGTCACCTAGAACACTTTTCTCTCTAAGGAAAAACCACAAGCGAAAGGATGTAAGTTCCCCTCACCTGTGATACAATAGCTCTTGTTGTTCTATGAAGATTCAGTTACATAAAAATCTATGTAAACAACATGAAGAATTCCAACCAAGATAAAACCAAAGGAAGGACTTAGGGAATGAAAAGATCTAAATTTGATATGCTCGATATTCTTCTTGTAACATGTATTTTATGATAAGGATTTATATCGTGTCTCTATGTTAAAATGTTTGGTAGAACTTAGATTCATGAGTATTCGGCCATGGTAGAACCAAGGGCCTAGGAGAGCTTTAATTTAAAACTAAGCATGCCATGATCTCCCTAAGATAAGATATGAAACTATTATGATATGCCCATGATTGTATGTTAAGTTGAACTCTATTTCATGTCCATGAAGGTTCGGCCATGTTTAGTTTTGAAGCTTAGGAGAATTTAAAACAAGTCTAAGATGCTCATGACCTCCTTTATGAAATGTTATGAAACTAACTTAATGTTCTTATGTTTGTTGTTGCATGGAAATAAAATTACATGCTCTATAACATTCGGCCACATCATGTTTAAGGGATTAGGAAATTTAGAACCTAACTCAACTATGCTCATGTTATTCCTTGAATTATTTGCTATGAAAGTTGTTTAAGGTTCTCATGCTTTTAGGACACTTGAACCTTAGTTTTAAGTCCTATAACTTTCGGCCACATCATGTTTAAGGACTTAGGAAACTTAGAACCTAACTCAACTATGCTCATGTTATTCCTTGAATTATTTGCTATGAAAGTTGTTTAAGGTTCTCATGCTTTTAGGACACTTGAACCTTAGTTTTAAGTCCTATAACTTTCGGCCACATCATGTTTAAGGGCTTAGGAAACTTAGAACCTAACTCAACTATGCTCATGTTATTCCTTGAATTATTTGCTATGAAAGTTGTTTAAGGTTCTCATGGTTTTAGGACACTTAACTAGTTTTAAGCCCTACAAGTTTCGGCCACTTCATGATTAAAGGCTTAGGAAACTTAGAACCTAACTTAACTATGCTCATCTTATTCCTTGAAATATTTGCTATGAAAGTTGTTTAAGGTTCTCATGCTCTTAGGACACTTGAACCTTAGTTTTAAGTCCTATAACTCTCGGCCACCTCATGTTTAAAGGGCCTAAGAAACTTAGAACCTAACCCAACTATGCTCATGTTATTCCTTGAATTATTTGCTATGAAAGTTGTTTAAGGTTCTCATGCTTTTAGGACACTTGAACCCTAGTTTTAAGTCCAACAAGTTTTGGCCACATCATGTTTAAGGGCTTAGGAAACTTAGAACCTAACTCAACTATGCTCATGTTATTTCCTTGAAATGTTTGCTATGGAAGTTGTTTAGGGTTCACAAGCTTGAAGGATAATTTTTAACCCAATGTATGCTTGATAAGATTCGGCCATGATAAGTTGTAAGCTTAAGAGACCTAGAACTCTACCTAAACATGCTTATGATGTTTTCTTTATGGTATAGGAAATGATACTTATTTAGGGTTCACATGTTGGTATGGAGTTTTTACCTAAAACCCAATCTATATGTTTCGGCCACTATAAGACATTAGGGTTAGAAATCTAATTATGTTTCCCATGTATCTTATATGCCATGTTTATGAGATTGCTATACTTCTATGTTTAATTATGCACACTTATGATCTATACATGATGGAAACCCTTATGCTATGCTGTGTGTTATTTATGATGAGATGTGTGCCCAATTTACGCATGATATATGTGATGAGCTGTGTGCCCAAGTTTACATGCTATTTATGATGAGCTGTGTGCCCAAACTATGCATGTATTTATGATGTGCTGTGTGCCCAAAAATTTACATACCATTATGATGAGTTGTGTGCCCAAAATTCTATATGGTATGATATGATAAGAAATACGATGTGCAAGAAATGATAAGAACCATGATATGTATGGCATGCTACTTTACTTTATATGGCTTGTACCAAGGGTGGGCTCCATAAGCGCCCCGGGGTCGATGGACTAAGAAACGTGCCTCGTTAGGGATGGGCTCCTAAGTGCCCCTAGGTCGATGGACTAAGAAACGGGCCTAGTTATGTATGCCTTGTAGGGTTCAAGACTTGCTACCTTGGACCTACATAGGACGCGCGCATTTATGTAAGTGGTACAAGCCGGGGCCCTAACCATGTTATGATTATGTTTAAGTATGTATGAAATAAGTTTTCAAAGGACATGTTGCATATATATATATTATTGCATGAATCATGTTTTTAAAAGTCATCTTGCATAACACATTATGATTATGTTACGATATACCATGATGCCTATGATTATGTTATGTTATGTTAGGATGAACCTTACGATTATGTTTTGATATGTTATGATCATGATCATGTTATGCTAGAATGCACTTTATGACTTTATGAGGATATGCCATGATACCATATGATTTTATTATGATATGATGCTTCTATACATGATATGATGAGTTGTCTTTATGCTTTATGCATTGAAGCTTTATTTATGCTATAGGGTTTTTGTGAGTAGGAAAGGATCTTACTGAGCCTTGAGTGCTCACAGCTTACTTTCCTTATACCACAGATAAGGGCAAAGAATGGATGTACTAAGGGAGCAGCAGGAAGGGGCAAGAAGGACGTGTGTAGTAGTGACTTGGCTAAAGAGGAACACCTGCTTTTAATTAATAAAGAATTATGTTCATGTTGTTTCCTTTATAACTCTATGACACTTCATCATGCTCTTTAGTATCATGGTCTAAGTTTATGTTAAGCATGTTATGTGACTCATATGATATGTAGTTGATGGTGATGTGTTAAAGAAAAAGAAAGGTTTAAAGAAAATATAAAAATAAATAATAAATAAATATATATGCTATAGATAAGACTTCCGCTGTTTAAGAAGAAAAGATAAGTAACCCCCGTCAGCTAGAGCAGGAAGGGGCGGGGCGTTACAATGGTCGTGTGCTGTACACGGCCAGGCATATGCTGTAGAGAAGGGAGATGCTTGGGCCGTGTCTACATGGCACGGTCGTGTGGAGTCTCCAGAGAAGAAAAGGTGCATGGTCGTGTCTCGTACACGACGGTGTGAAGATTCCAGAGGAGGAAAACTTCTCGGCCGTGTCTCACACACGGCCGTGTGAAGGAACCAGTGCAGAAGCATGCACTAGCCATGTCATCTGACACGATCGTGTGCTGATTCCAGAGAAGGAGCCTGGTGAGGCTGTGTCCTAGACACAACCGTGCAAGGACACCCATGAAGAAGAAGGATATGGCCGTGTCAATTGGCACGGCCGTGTGACTCAACCCGAGAAGGATAAGGTGGGGGTCATGTAGATCTACATGGCCCGTGTGGAGAAATCTTACCAGGTCGTGTCTCCTATACACGGCCAGATTTAGGTTGTGTCCCCCACACACCCTCCTCATCTCAACACCCTCTTCTCTCCAAAATCCCCCTCTTCTTCAACTTTTCTTTCAAGTCTTCTCAGATCTAGGTCTAAAACTCTTTCTTTTCCACAAACTTCATCTAGATCTAGATCCTTCTCTTCTCCTAGAACCAATATCTCCACTTTCATAACCCTAAGATCTATTTCCTCAAGATCTAGTTCCTCCAACCCTAACAATACCTTTCCCCACTCAAGCTTGACAATATGTCCAACCTATTGAAGAGACTTCGCAAGGGTGGTGGTGGATCTAGCAGTGGAGACAAAGGGAAGGAGCCATCCAAAAATAAAGGGAAACAACCGGTGCAAGGCAAAGGAAAGAGGACCTCACGCAACGAAGGTAATGACAATGAATTCAATATCATATTTAGAAATGATGATCAAATTACTAGATTTGCAATTCTTGTCAATAGAAAGATTGTGTGTACTAGGTATATGGACCCAACCATTTTAGATATGATGGGAATTAGGGATGATATAGATTGGATGATTGGGTTCTTAGATTGGAGTGATATGTTGTACACACATCTACCTACTTATCCTCACCTTGTTTTGGAGTTTCTAAGCTCGCTAGATGTCCATTTTGCCAATGAGGATGATTATGTTGGCAAGATAACCTTTAGATTAATGAATCAAGAATTTCAATGGACATTTAGTGATTTCAATACTTGTTTTGGATTGTCTTTTGGTAGCTCTCAGAGGTTTGACTCTAGGTTCAATTGGAACAATTTTTGGAATTCTATCACCGAATTAGATCATCCCTATGAGCCCTCTAGAGCTAAGGCTTCTCACATGCAAAACCCTGTTTTTAGATATTTGCATCGAGTCATGAGCAAAACTATTTTTGATAGAGGGGAAAGTGATGGAGTCATTAAGAAAGTAGAACTCTATGCTTCATGGGCTATGTTGCATAAGGTCGATTTTGATTCTGGTTTTTATTTTCTGCAAACTTTAGTGAGAGCTGTGAGGGCGTCTTCGGGATCAATAGTTCTTGGTGGGTTGATTACTCAAATAGCAATTAACTTGGAACTTGATTTAGATGGGTTGAAAGTTATTCATGGCAATGATATTGTAACACCCACGAAATTATAAGATAAGTATATGAGTATTATTTTCTTTAGAGCATAGAAATAAAAAGAATAAGAGAAAAGGGAAAATAGAAACAAAAATAAAATAAGAAGAGGTGAGGTCAAGAATTGAACCTTGAACCTCCCACAAATAATGGATATAAATTGATTGTATGACAACCATGAGGATAATGAATAATATATGGATAGAAAAAAATGGAATTTTAGTTAAAGGTGAGAAGAAAATAAAAGAAAACTAAACAAAAGGAGCAAGAGAAAACCAAGTGGCTTACCTCCTCTCCCTCTTGGTTAAGAGAAGAAGCAAGCCAAAGGTAAATTGCCTACTTCCCTTCCTCTCTATATTTTTCGTGGGAATTAAAGGAGTGGGGGAAAAGAGGAGTTGAGGGAATGAATGAAGACATGTTTTCATTGTCAAAGGAATAAATAGATTGGGAGAAGAAAAACAAGAGATTAAATTCCTTTTCTTTCTCCTTCCTTCTTCATCCTCATTCTTCACCGAACCAAGAACCCTTTCCCTCTCCTTATTCCAAAAGCTAAGCTAAGTTCCTCTTCAAGAAAACTAAATTTAGAGAGGAAACCTTCAAGGTCTATCCCTTCCAAGCAAGAGAAGCAAAAGAAGGTACAAGAAGAAGAAGTTCTCTCCTTCCTTGGCACTTAGGATACTTTTCTTCTTAAGAAAAACCACAAGCGAAAGGATGTAAGTTTCCCTCACCTGTGGTACAATAGCTTTTGTGTTTCCTATGAGATTTGGTTACATAAAAATCTAAGATAACTTCCTGAAGAATTTCGGCCAAGACAAGACCAAAAGGAAGGACCTAGGAAATATAAAGACCTAAATTTTATCATGCTCAAAATGTTCCTTGTAACATGTATCTTAAGGTAGGGATTTATCTAATATTCATATGCTAGAATGTTTGATTGGAACTTAGAGTCATACCCTTAGACTCTCGGCCAAACATGATTAAAGAGGATAGATAAGTTAAGACTCAAACCAAGCATGCTTCTTTTTGTTTTATGATAAGTACTTCATGATGAGAAAGTGGTTAACATGATATGCTCATGCCTATATGATGAATAAATTTTTGTTCCATGCTCCTAAGTATTCGGCCATGATAGGATTAGGGGCCTAGAAAAATTGTTAAACCTAAACTAATCATGCTATGATCCTCCTTAAGACAAGTTATGAAATTAATATGACATGCTCATGTTGTAGTGAGGTTAGAACTTGTTTTCATGCTCCATGAAGGTTTCGGCCACAATAAGTTTAAGGGCCTAGGAAACTTGGAACCTAACCTAATTATGCTCATGTTGTTCCTTGTAATAATTGCTATGAAATTTGTTTAGGGTTCTCATGCTTTTAGGACACTTGAACCCTAGATTCAAGCCTTGAAGGTTTCGGCCACAATAAGTTTAAGGGCCTAGGAAACTTGGAACCTAACCTAATTATGCTCATGTTATTCCTTATAATAATTGCTATGAAATTTGTTTAGGGTTCTCATGCTTTTAGGACACTTGAACCCTAGATTCAAGCCTTGAAGGTTTCGGCCACAATAAATTTAAGGGCCTAGGAAACTTGGAACCTAACCTAATTATGCTCATGTTGTTCCTTGTAATATTTACTATGAAATTGGTTTAGGGTTTTCCATGTTTTGATGACACTTGAAACCTAGTCCCAAGCCTTGAAGGTTTCGGCCACAACAAGTTTAAGGGCCTAGGAAACTTGGAACCTAACCTAATTATGCTCATGTTGTTCCTTGTAATAAATGCTATGAAATTGGTTTAGGGTTTTCCATGTTTTGATGACACTTGAAACTTAGTCCCAAGCCTTGAAGGTTTCGGCCACAACAAGTTTAAGGGCCTAGGAAACTTAGAACTTAACCTAATTATGCTCATGATGTTTCTTGTAATATTTGCTATGAAATTGGTTTAGGGTTCACATGCTTGAATGTTGATTTTAACCCATGTAATGCTTGATAAGATTTGGCCATGATAAGTTTATAAGCTTAGGAAACCTAGAACCTAACCTAAACATGCTCATGATGTTTCCTTATGGTATATGATATGATATTGGTTTAGAGTTCACATGCTTGTATGTTGATTTCTAATCTAAGACACAACTATATGTTTCGGCCATTATATGACATTAGGGTTAGAAATCTAAATATGTTTTCCATGTATCTCACATGCAATGTTTTATGAGATGGTAAGAACTTGCTATGTTTCTATGTTTAATTATGTGCACTTATGATCTATGTATGATGGTAACCTTTATGCTGAGCTATGTGCCCAAATTATGCATGCTATTTATGATGAGCTGTGTGCCCAAACTATGCATGTATTTATGATGTGCTGTGTGCCCAAATTTTTCATACCATTATGATGAGCTGTGTGCCCAAATTCTATATGGTATGATATGATAAGAATTATGATGTGCATGAAAGAACAGGAATCATGATATGTATGACATGATACTTTACTTTATATGGCTTGTACCAAGGGTGGGCTCCATAAGCGCCCCGGGGTCGATGGACTAAGAAACGGGCCTCGTTAGGGATGGGCTCCTAAGTGCCCCTAGGTCGATGGACTAAGAAGCGGGCCTAGTATGTATGTCTTGTAGGGTTCAAGACTTGCTACCTTGGAGCTACATAGGATGCGCGCATTTATGTATGTGGTATAAGCCGGGGCCCCAATCATGTTATGATTATGTTTAAGTATGTAAGTAATAAGTTTTCAAAGGACATGTTGCATATATTATTGCATGAATCATTTTTTTGAAAGTCATCTCGCATAACACTTTATGATTATGTTACGATATACCATGATGCTTATGATTATGATATGTTATGTTAGGATGAATTTTATGATTATGTTATGTTATGTTAGGATGAACTTTAGGATTATGTTATGATATGTTATGATCATGATTATGTTATGTTAGAATGCACCTTATGATTTTATCATGATATGTCATAATGCTTATGATTATGTTATGTTATGTTAGGATGAATTTTATGATTATGTTATGATATGTTATGATCATGATTATGTTATGATGAGTTGTCTTTATGCTTTATGCCTTGGAATTTTATTTATGCTATACGGTTTTATGAGTAGGAAAGGATCTTACTGAGCCTTGAGTGCTCACAGCTTACTTTCCTTGTACCACAGAAAGGGCAAAGAATGGATGTACAAAGGGAGCAGCAGGAGGGGGCAAGAAGGACGTGTGTAGTAGTGACTCGGCTAAAGAGAAAGACCTGCTTTTAGTTAATAAGAATTATGTTTATGTCGTTCTTTTATGACCCTATGACATTTCATCATGCTCTTTAGTATTATGGTTCCAATTTACGTTAAGCATGTTATGTGACTCATATGATAGGTAGTTAGTGATGATGATTTGAAAAGTAAAGAAAAAGTTTTAAAGAAAAAAATTATACTATAGATAAGACTTCCGCTGTTTTAAGAAGAAAAGATAAGTAACCCCTGTCAGCTTAAGCAGGAAGGGGCGGGGCGTTACAGATATGATTGACATGGATGCATGTCTTGCTATGAAAATGATTATTCGGGATGAGAACGGTTTCGCATTTCCTAAGAGGAATGGTTTTCCTTTATCTCTTCCTTGTCCTGATCGAACTTCAGTTCGTAACCCTATATAGAATGTCCCCTCCATATCCAGAGACATAGAGCTACACATTGAGCCCTCGACATCTGGATACCCGCAGCCCTCTGGACACCCGGATCCTGCATTCTTTTGCCTATGGTACGGGTTCCTCCATATTTGACTTTTCTGATTTTTGTACTTCTCTAGAATCACTTCATGAGAAGCATGATGCCCAACGAAGAATGTTGGAAGGTTGCTTCTCTTTATTAGATAATCAGTTTAGAGAAGTACAAGAGCACTTTCGATTCACGAGGAATTTTCAAGGTCAAGTGGTTGAATTTGTCCAGGATTATGATACGAATCAAGCTAGAATGAGAGATTTTATGCAAAGCATGAGTGTCACTAGCCAACAAGTAGATGCTTTGTTTGAGTATCATATAATCCTGAGCGAAACTCCAGGTTTCCCTAGTTTTCCCATTGGCCAACCACGTCGTAGGCACCCTTTTCCTCGTCCTCCTCCACCTCCCCCACCATATTGATTTCATCGGGACGATGAAAGGTTTAAGTCTGGGGAGGGGTGTGTTGAACCTGATTTTTCTTTTTGCATTCTAGTTTTTAGTTTTTGCTTGTTTTCTGCATGTTTAGTTTTTGTTCTGCACTTTATTTCAATTGTCTTGCTTTGATTGCTTGTTTTGATAGTCACTTGACTATCTTTTGAAATCTTGTGGCATACATCTTGAGAACATCAAAACTTCACTTATAATGCTTTCTTGCCTTCAAGATTAAATGTTAGCACGTTCATTATCTAGATTCATGATGTTTTAAGTGATGCAAGTAGTATGCTTAATGTACCTCTTTTCTCTATCTTGGGTAGCATGAAATAAGCTAAGTATCTTAGGGATATGAGTTTTAGTTTTGGCTTAACCTTAAGGACCTTATTTTCACTACACTTTAACTTGATGCTTGAGTGGTTGATATCATTGAAATAGACATGATACATCTTGTTTGTTTAGTACTTGGTTTCCATGGTGATTTCTCAAACTTCAATTTGGTTACTGGATGAGACTCAACTCATGTAAGCTCATTTGAAAAAATCAAAATATCCCAACATTTATGTTAAAAGTACATTTGTGAATAAGATTTTCACAATGCATTTATGAAAAAAAAAGTGTGAAAAAAGAAAAGAAAAAAAAGTGAATAAGGGATATAAAAAATAGTTGTCGTGAGCGGAATCTAGCTAGTCATCCCTTTGAGACCGAGTTAGGTTACTGGGGAAATGATTGCTTAGGTTCTCTTGAGATTGAGCACGCCTTTGAGACCTTGGGTTGATTGAGAAATATGAACCAAGTGTGTGGCAAGTAAGTGTCTATCATTGGTTACTTGTCTATCACTGGAAACATTAGGAATTCAAACTTGATGACGACTTGACTAGGACATAGATTGAAGTTTGAAGAGTTTTCAGTTATTTTATTTGCACTGTGAACAAGGTACTTATGCTTGAGCCAAACTTAACTTATTTTCATGATCATGCTTACTAATGAAACCTTTTGATAGAGTTAGGAGAATGCATTAGGGATATGAGAGCATTTTGGAGCATATGAATTTAGATTGCAGCATTTTGCTTGAGGACAAGCAAAGGTTTAAGTCTGGGGGTGTGATGTGTGTATATTGTATACACTTGTTTAGCATATTTTGACGCACATTCACATATTTTGCACATGCTTTGTCTATGTATTTTTATACTTCCAACTTTCCTTTTAGCATATTTACTCTTTTTGTTCGGAGATATGCTTTTGTTCATTTTCTGTACACAGGAGTCGAAATTGGTGAAGGTTTCATGTTTAAGGCCAAATCCGCAAGCGAAGCAAAGGAGGAATGCACCATTCTTGTACCTCACATGGCCTTGCCATGGGGGGTTGCCCAGGCCGTGTGGAGTTCCTTGACCGTGTGGATGCAGCAGAGATAGAAGTTGCCACGGCCGTGTGAACCTCACACGACCGTGTAAAGATTTGAAACTAGATGGAGCCCTGGCCATGTATTGTTAGAAAGGAAATGGAATTTGTGGTTAAAGGTAGGGAAGGTAAGGGGACACTTTTCTTCTTTCACCAAGAATAGGTGAGAGGGATGAAGAGAGAAAGCAAGAGAATGACAAGTTGTGTTCTTCCTTCTTCCTTTTATTTAGAATAAATAGGAATAAAAAGGTAAGGGAAAGAAGAGTTTATTTTTCTTTCTCCCTTCATTTAGAATAAATAGAACTAAGAGAAAGAAAAGTTATTCTTTTTCTTCTTCCTCCTTCTTCTTCCTCCACCGAAACCCTAAGCCTCTTCTCTCCCATTGCCGAATTCAAGCTAAAGGGTTCCTTCCTAGGAAAACTTCACAAAGAGAAGTCCTTAAAACATACTCCTTACAAGCAAAACAAGCAAAAGGGAGTTCTAGAAGCGAAAGTCTTCTTCTTCTTCTCCATCAAGGGTACTTCTCTTAGTAAACCAAGCAAGAGGATGTAAGTATTCCCCTCACCTGCAGTACAAGTAGTTTTCTTTGTTGTTGTTTTTTTTATGTTGCTTAAAAACTTAGAATCATGTTCTCCAAGTTTCGGCCAAGACTTGAAATTAGGGTTAGAAACAAATTTATGCTTACTAAAAGTCTCACTTGCTATGCCATGTATTATGTGATATTAATTTAAGGTTTTATGCTTAATGTAACGCCCGCCCCTTCCGGGGGCGCTAAGGCTACCCTAAGGGACGAGGTTACTTACATCTACCTAACATACATATGCATATGATCTCATGGCAGCGGAAGATATTTATTAAAATTTTCTTTTTATTTTATCATATGCATCTTTTTTTTTTAACATGGCATGTGAACCATAAATCATACTAATATTCATGCATAACTTAATCTATATTTGCTACTTGAACATGAATCATGATCTTATAAATCTACTGACATGAAATAAGACATCATAAATGCATAACACATAAATCATACTAATATTCATGCATAACTTAATCTATATTTGCTACTTGAACATGAATCATGATCTTATAAATCTACTGACATGAAATAAGACATCATAAATGCATAACATACTAGTTCAAGTTATCATCATAAACATAAGGTCCAAACTTAGCTCACATGCACAATTCAACCAAATAAAGTTTTAAAACTAAATTAGATCTATCCACCATGCCTGTAACGCCCCGGCCCGGGCGGGTCCCACCCGGACCGTACCGGGAACGTCACTATAATTTCCCATTAGGTTGACGACTAGCTCCACAGACCACCAGAGGTCCTTTCAGCATGCTTTGTCCTCACTCGCACGCACCCTGGAAAACTTCCCAGGAGGTCACCCATCATCAGATTTCTCCAAGCCAAGCACGCTTAACTTTGGAGTTCTTAAGTTTGGGCTTCCGAAAAGGAAGGTGCACCTTGGTGATATGGATAGTACCATCTAACCTTTTAAGTCATATTTAACCAGAATCTCAGAACTGGGGTATTACAATGCCACTTCCACACACACTCCCTGCCTTTCCTGCTGCTCCCCTTAGTTCATCCATTCCTTGCCTTTCTCTGCAGTACAAGGAAACATAAAAACTATAAGCCCTAAGGCTTAGTAAGTTCCTTTCCTACTCATAAAACCATAAATCATACGTACACATAAAACATATCATAGCATGTGAAAACATAACATAACCATATCATAACATGTGAGAACATAACATAAAACATATCATAGCATGTGAAAACATAACATAACCATATCATAGCATGTGAGAACATAACATAAAACATATCATGGCATGTGAGAACATATCCTGAAACATATCATAGTATGTGAGGACATAACATGAAACATATCATAACATGTGAGTACATAACATTAACATGAACTAATAACATGATCATCCAAGCATCATAAACATGATTTCAAAAGTACCTTTAATAAGTGTGAAGGGAATCATATAACATGTACATGTAGATGCAAGATGTTCCTTTGAAAACATGCATAATGAAATGAACATATGCAACATGTTTTTTTTTTCATATCATATACATACTTGAACATAATATCAACATAAGGGCCCGGCTTGTACCACATACATATATAAATGCGTGCAATCCCTAGGACAGGGCAGCTAGCCCCGAACCTACTAGGGATCTAGGTCTGTTCATAGTCCGTCAACCTAGGGGTGTACTAAGGAGCCCATCCCTTTTTTACAAGGCCCGTTTCATAGACCATCGACCTCGGGGCGCTTATGGAGCCCACCCTTGGTACAAGCCATACAAAAAGTAAAATAGCATGTCATACATATCATGTAACATGTTTCTTATCATGTCATCATACATATCATGTTCTTGTCTTATCATACATGTCATATCATGAAGAGAGCTCTTAATCCCAACTTAAGGGAAGCATCTCTTAGGCTTTTCTTCTTACATAAGCCTTTCATAACATATCTCATAAACCATAGCATGTTCTTATCATATCATAGAGCATAGCATGTTACATGAAACATAGCATTTATCATGTCATGAAGCATAGCATATCATCTCATGAAACTTAACATATATCATATCATGAAGCATAGCATATCATATCATGAAACTTAACATATATCATATCATGAAGCATAGCATATCATATCATGAAGCATAGCATATATCATATCATGAAGTATAGCCTATATCATTCCATGAAACATAGCATATCATCTCTTATCATGAAGCATAACATATCCTATCATATCATGAAGTATAGCCTATATCATTCCATGAAACATAGCATATCATCTCCTATCATGAAGCATAACATATCCTATCATATCATGAAGCATGAAACTTAAACTAACCATATATCAAGGATCATACAACATGAGGAAACATAAGCATGCATAGTTAGGTTCAAAAGCTTTTCCCTAAACCCCTTTTTCCAATCTTGGTCGAACCTTAAGGTTAGGGTTTTTAAACCTTAACTACCAAAACATGAAACTTAAACTAATCATAAATAATCATACATCATAGGGAAGTATAAACAAACATGGTTAGATTTCAAGACCTTACTCTAAGCCTCCTATACTTACTTGGCCGAACCCTAGGGTGAAATTCTAAGGTCAATTTGTTCAACATTGTAGCATGAAAATCTTATCTAACCTCATACAAAAGATCATACATCATGTAGAAACACAACTAAGCATAATTAGGTTTCAAAACTTATCTCTAAGCTCTACATTCCATCTTGGCCGAAACTTACAAATGGGGTTCCAATTCTTCTAGTGAAACATGTAATATAAAGACTTCACCTAACCACATACAAGATATCATACCTCATGAATAAGCATAAACAAGCATGATTAGATTTTAAATCTTGTCCCTAAGCTTCATATCTTATCTTGGCCGAACCCTAGGGTGGAATTCTAAGGTTCATTTGTTCAACATTGTAGCATGAAAATCTTATCTAACCTCATACAAAAGATCATACATCATGTAGAAACACAACTATGCATAATTAGGTTTCAAAACTTAGCTCTAAGCTCTACATTCCATCTTGGCCGAAACTTACAAGTGGGGTTCCAATTCTTCTAGTGAAACATGTAATATAAAGACTTCACCTAACCACATACAAGATATCATACCTCATGAATAAGCATAAACAAGCATGATTAGGTTTTAAATCTTGTCCCTAAGCTTCATATCTTATCTTGGCCGAAACTTTTACTAGGGTTTTCATATATATATTTTTTTATACAACATGAAGCATAGAACTTAACTTGTTATCATAAAAGAAACCTTGTTCCAAATATCTTATCTTGTTCCAATTCTTCTTATATTTTTTTTCACATAAGAGTTCATTCATTAAAGCATGTTATCATAAAAGAAACCTTGCTCTAAACTTCATTTCTATTCTTGGCCGAGACTTGAAGATAGGTTTCTCCAAATTTTATCCAACATGGAGCATGAAAAAAACTAAGCTATAAACCTATGAAAAACATACATCATGAAGGAGCATAACAAATATGTTTTCTTTTCAAAACTTTGCCCTAAACCCTATGATTCATCTTGGCCGAAACATTAGGTTAGGGTTCCTAATCTTTTAATAACATATAAAGCCTTAAAACTTAAACTAACAACATATGAAAGATCCTACATCATATAAGAGCATAGGCAAGCATGTTACCAAAAGAAACTTTGCTCTAGACCTTCTCTTTTTGTCTTGGCCGAAACTTCAAGGTGAGGTTCTAGATCCTTTTTTTTTGTACAACATAAAGCATAACATGTAAACTTGTTAATCCTAAGTGACCACCAATCTATCTTGGCCACAACTTACAAGGAAATCTCTAAGGTTTCAAAAAAAATGTTTTCATACGAAACAAATCGACAGCTACTTGTACTGCAGTGAGGTGATACTCACATCCTTTCGCTTGATTTTTCCTAAAAGGAGTGGCCTTGCTTGTGAAGCTTTCCTAGAGCAACCCTTTCTTGCTTGGTTCAGCAATGGTGAGGGAGAGGAGGTGGTTTCGGAGGAGAGAAGGAGGAAGGAGAAAGAGAGCAACAAAAATGACAATTTCCATTCTTTCCTCCTTTTATTCCAATTGAATGGAAGAAGGAAACATGAATTTTTCCTTCCCTTTTCCTTTACTCATCCTTAATGAAGGGAGAAGGTAAAAACTTTCTTTTCATTGTGAGAAGAAGAAGGAAACTTGGACTTCTCTTCCTTAGTAAAGAGAGCCTCCACTTCCTTACCTTTAACAACAATTCCCCTCTTTTCATATCAGCACACCCCTGCTAGGGCTACTGGTTATGACATGAAACCATTTACCAAGAGGTCCAAGGTTCAATCCTTGGTCATGCCTCTTTTTTGGTTCTTTTTATTTTATTTTCTAAAGAAGAATCCACATAAGGCCCATATTATATCATGTATAAATCTATTTAATTATTAAGGCTTATTTTAATCATGCATTAATCTATACTAATCATGCATAAATCTACATGAATTATTAGAGACCCTATGGGTGTTACACTTAAAGTTGCTTAAAAGAAACCTAGAATCATGTTCTCCAAGTTTCGGCCAAGACTTGAAATTAGGGTTAGAAACTTATTTATGCTTGCTAAAAGTCTCACTTGCTATGCCATGTATTATGTGATATTAGTTTAAGGTTTTATGCTTAAAGTTGCTTAAAAGAAACCTAGAATCATGTTCTCCAAGTTTCGGCCAAGACTTGAAATTAGGGTTAGAAACTCATTTATGCTTGCTAAAAGTCTCACTTGCTATGCCATGTATTATGTGATATTAGTTTAAGGTTTCATGCTTAAAGTTGCTTAAGAGGAACCTAGAATCATGCTTTATATGTTCGCCCAAGACTTGAAAATTAGGGTTAGAAACTCATCTATGCTTACTAAAAGTCTCACTTGCTATGCCATGTATTGTGTGATATTAGTTAAAGTTTCATGCTTAAAGTTGCTTAAAAGAAACCTAGAATTATGCTTTATATGTTCGACCAAGACTTGAATTTAGGGTTAGAAACTCATCTATGCTTGCTAAAAGTTTCACATGTTATGCTATGTATTTTGTGATATTGGTTTAAAGTCTCCATGCTTAATGTTGCTCAAAAACCTAGGATTTTCTCCTTTGTATATTTCGGCCAAGATAAGAAGTTAGGGTTTCGAAACCCATCTATGGTTGCTAAGTGTCTCACATGTTATACTAAGGATTACGAGATCTTAGGTTAATATTTTCCATGCTTAAAATAGCTTAAAACCTAAGACTATGCCTTGTGTATGTTTCGGCCAAACCAAGAAACTAGGGTTAGAGGTCCTCTTATGTTTGCTAAAGGTCCCCCATGTTATGATAAGTACCATGTGATGCTAGTATGATGCTTTCCTTGTTTTAAAGTTGCTTAAGACCTAAGACCATGCCCTTGTAAGTTTCGGCCAAGAAATGGAATTAGGGTTTGTAGAAAGTTCAAAACCCCAACTATGCATGATAATGACTCTCTATGTTATGCTATGTGATATGTGAACCTTATGTCACCATGTTATGCTTATGCAAGGCTTATGTATGATAAAATGCCTAAGAGTTACTTCCCTATAAGTTGGGATTAAGAGCACTCTTTATGATATGACAAGGAATATGATATGCTATTTTACTTTTGTATGACTTGTACCGGACCCTAAGCATGGTCCAGGGGATGGGCTCCTACGTCGCCCCTAGGTCGAAGCACGGGCCTAGTTCCTAGTAGGTTCGGGATTAGCTATCTCGGATTTATTTAGGATGTGCGCAAATCATGTATGTGGTACAATGTCGGGTCCTCATGTTGAGATTTATGTTTAAGTATTTATATGATATATGTTTTCAAAAGAACATTTTTGCATATACTTATTTCATGCTATTTGATTATTATGCTTCATGAAAATGCTCTCTTGTGATATGTCTATGATGCCTAAATGAACATGCTACTACCTTATGCTTATGCTCTCGTATGCTATGTTTATGATTTGCCAAATGAGTATGACACTACTTTATGCTATTATGCAAAATGTTAAATCTATGTGTTGGTTAGATGAACATGTCATTACTCTATATCAATTTCATGATGTATGTTTTTGTGAGTAGGAAAGGATCTTGCTAAGCCTATGTGCTTATAGTTTTACTTTTCCTTGTACTGCAGAAAAGGGTAAAGAATGGCTAAACTAAAGGGAGCAGCAGGAGGGGCAAAGAATGTGTGTGGCAGTGGCATGGTGGAAGAGATCTATTTTGTGTTTCAACACTTATGCATGTTCTAAGTTCTGCATGTTAACTTATTTTTCTACTTGATGCTTTTAATGTTTGCTACTTGACTATCTCTTTTTATTATTTCCATGAATCTTGAACTAATAGGCACTTGGTTTAGTTAAAGAATTGCTAAGAACCTTTTTATCATGCTTGAATGTTAAGGTAACTAAACTATGCTTGAATTCTATGTTAAGTTCAGTGACTAAATATTAAATCAAGTTATGCACATGAATGCTAAGCATGCTCACATGTTTAATATGTTTACATGATTATATTGTTCTCTATGTATGTTTTAAATTTTAAATTCTTCCGCTACAATGATCGCACATGTATGTATGTTCGCGTAGTGCCGCCCTTGCTAACAGTAGGGGAAGGGCGGGCGTTACAAAGAGCATTGGTAGAAGCAAGTCATGACCGTGTACCACACATGACCGTGTAAGGTTGGCAGAGAAGGAAATGGCTGTGTGTTGGGTTTTTCGGGCCGCGAAATCTGCGTTTTCGCGTCGCGGAAACCCCGAATCACCCTAGCCATTGGATCTCGCACGAAGAAACATTTCGAAAACACGAATACGAGTTTCAAACTACGATCTACAGTAGATCTACAAAGGAAAACCATTTATACCTTTGAAGCGTGCCCTCGCAAATCCCGCTCGTCCAACGGTACACCGGATCTCGAAGTTGTCAACATAGACAACTCTCTAGTGATATCCACACGAACAAGAGGTGTTCTCTAACACTCAAGGATGGAGAAGAGAGTACCCCAAGTGTGCTAGCACTTTCTAGGACTCTCGGGTAGGATTTGGGAAAAGAAAAGATAGATAAGAGAATTCTATGTGACAATCACTCTACCTTTTCTTCATGAAACTCAAACACATTCTCCTTCTTTCTTGCTTGAAAACTTTCGGTCAAGAGAAGAGGAGAGGGAGAGCTTGAGGAAGAGAGCTTGGAGAAGATGGAATCAAATTCTCACCTTGAATCAAAATCAATTTTCTTTACTCCCTTAGTGGTCGGCCACAACAAGTGTAACCCCCTTCATTAATGTGGCCGGCCACATTAAAGCAAAGGAGAGAATGTAACTTCCATTAGGTGGCATTCTCTTGATGATGTGGCACTTTATGATTGGTCCACATCTTACCAACTCACTAATGATGTGGCAAAAGGGTCAAGTCAAACTTGACTATTACTCTTCCTCTCAAGTCAAGTCAAACTTGACTTAATCTCTCTAATGGTTGATCTAATCCAACCATTTGATTCAAACCAATTTAATATAATGAATCTAATTCATTTAATTAAATTGATTCAATGAGTCATAATCTAAATTAGACTCATTGAACACATGAATCAAATTGAGTCCAACTCAATTAGCCCAATTAGGATTACTCTTAATCCAATTTGATTCATCAAATGAATCTAATCCTTTTTGGTTCATCATATGAACCTAATCTCCATCCACTTGTTCTTTGTGTGTGACCCAATAGGTTCTTGTAACGTTGGCAATGCCCCTAAACTCATTTAGAAGCATAAGTAATGAGCGGTATCTAGCAATACATCATTACTATCCAAGTTACAAGAATGTCGAGATCCGACATCACCTTGTGACTACTAATTGTGACTCCTCACAATATATGACAAGTGTCCTTCTATCCTAGACATCTAGATTGGTCAATGTGAGGCATAGACCGTGTCATCCTCTGACCAATCTAAATCTTGAACTCCAAGTAGACTCACTAAATCAAATGAGCTCAATATCCTATATTGACTCATTTGGGCATGGCCATGCACTTCGTGGTCTCACTCTATCAAGAATACTGATGTCTCTACCGTCATATAGGAGGGATAGATCCCATCTATATTACTCACATCCCTCTGCATAATTCGTTACATACCCAGTAATCGCCTTTATAGTCCACCCAGTTACGGGTGACGTTTGACGAAACTAAAGTACATAACTCCTTATGTAGGGATCCATGGTGACTTCAGGTCTAAGGACTAGTAGTCATACTAATAGTCACATGAGAAAGTATATGACACTCATATAACGATCCATGATAATTTCTCATGGCGGGTCATTCAGTATACATTCTCTAATGCATACCCATGTGTCAACTTGATATCTCTATATCAATGACTTGTGAGATCAAGTCATCGAGTTGACCTACATGCTAGTCTTATTGCATTAACATTGTCCCTGAATGTTAATACTCGACTAGGAATGATTAAGAGTAGTGTTCCCTATATCATCTCACTATCGGTTCAGCTAACCGATTGATATAGGTAAGAATCTTCTACTCAAGGACGTTATTATACTTAATTTATTTGACACCAATACAAGTAAGTATAATATCCAAAATCCAAATGCCTTTATTTATATATAGAATATGATACAATAAGTCCAATATACAATCATCAAATGATTGGTTCTAGGGCTCTAGCTAACAATCTCCCACTAGCACTAGTGCCAATCAGTGTAGCCTCTAAGCCCAAATGACCTAGTGTGACCATCATGCTTCCTCTGTGCCAAAGCCTTGGTCAAGGGATCTGCGATGTTAGCCTCTGTAGGTACTCTGCAAATCTTCACATCTCCTCTCTCGATAATCTCTCGAATGAGATGGAAGCGTCGTAGTATGTGTTTGGTCCGTTGTGTGAGCGAGGTTCCTTCGCCTGTGCTATAGCTCCATTGTTGTCACAATAGAGCTCAATGGGGTCAGCAATGTTAGGAACCACCCCAAGTTCAGTGATAAACTTGCGGATCCAAACTGCCTCCTTTTCTGCCTCTGATGCAGCAATATACTCTGCCTCTGTCGTAGAATCTGCTACTGTGTCCTGCTTCGAACTCTTCCAGCTCACAGCACCACCATTAATGCAAAATACGAACCCCGACTGTGATCTATAATCATCCTGATCGGTCTGGAAGCTAGCATCACTGTAACCCTTTACAGCTAGCTCATCATTGCCTCCATATATCAAGAAATATTCTTTAGTCCTTCTTAAGTACTTAAGAATATTCTTGATCGCTATCCAGTGACTTTCACCTGGATCTGACTGGTATCTGCTCGTCATGCTCAAAGCGTACGAGACATCAGGTCGAGTACATAGCATGGCGTACATGATCGATCCTATGGCTGAGGCATAAGGAATCTGATCCATGCGGTCTCTCTCCTCTCTAGAAGAGGGACCTTGTGTCTTCAAAAGACTCACGCCATGTGACATCGGCAGAAATCCCTTCTTAGAGTTCTGCATGGCAAACCGAAGGAGTACCTTGTCAATGTATGTACTCTGACTTAGGCCAAGCATTCTCTTAGATCTATCTCTATAGATCTGTATCCCTAGAATACGGGATGTCTCACCTAAGTCCTTCATTGAGAAGCAACTCCCTAGCCAGGTCTTGACAGACTGAAGCATTGGGATGTCCTTCCCAATGAGTAGTATGTCATCCACATACAATATGAGGAAGACAACTATATCCCCTACAACCTTCTTGTAGACACAAGGCTCATCTTCGTTCTTGATGAAATCAAACTTTTGATTGCATCATCGAATCGAAGATTCCAGCTCCGAGAAGCTTGCTTTAGTCCATAAATGGACCTATGCAGCTTGCATACTCTGCTAGTATGCTGTGGATCGACAAAACCCTCAGGTTGTGTCATGTACAAATCCTCGAGTATGTTTCCATTCATAAACGCGGTTTTGACGTCCATCTGCCAGATCTTGTAATCGTGGTAAGCTGCAATAGCAAGCATGATCCGAATGGACTTAAACATCGCTACTGGAGAAAAGGTTTCATCATAGTCAATACCATGAATCTGCTTGAAACCTTTAGCTACCAAGCGACCCTTATAGATAAGTCCATCCATGTCAGTCTTTCTCTTAAAGACCCACTTACACCCAATGGGTTTTACCCCTTTAGGTGGATCAACCAAAGTCCATACTTGGTTGGTGTACATGGAATCCATTTCGGATCTCATGGCTTCTAGCCATTTCTCGGAATCTGGTCTCACCACAGCTTCCTGATAGGTGGTAGGCTCATCCTCTATGAGCACAACGTCATCATGGTCAGACAAGAGAAATGAGTATCTCTCAGGCTGACGACGTACCCTATCAGACCTGCGAAGAGGTATGTCTACTTGAACTGGTTGTTGTTCCTCAACTCTTTGTGGAACAACATCATCCACAATACTTTGTGGTTCCAGTTCGACTTCCATCGAGGCAACAGTGCTAGGATCCGCATCTTGAACTTCTTCAAGATCGAACGTGCTCCCACTAGTCTTTCTAGAAACAAATTCCCTTTCTAGAAAGACCCCAGTCTTTGCACAACTACCTTGTGCTGAATGGGAATGTAGAAGTAATATCCCTTAGTTTCCTTGGGATATCCAATGAAATAGCACTTGTTAGATTTGGGTCCTAATTTTTCTGGGATTTGACGTCGTACGTAAGCCTCACAACCCCAAATCCTCATAAAAGACACCTGGGCATCTCTCCCAGTCCATATCCTATATGGTGTCTTTATCACGGCCTTTGATGGAACTCGGTTGAGTATAAAAGCTGTCGTGTCTAGAGCATAGCCCCAAAGGTATGTTGGAAGATCTGTGTGACTCATCATCGATCGTACCATATCTAATAGGGTACGATTCCTCCTTTCGGATACACCATTCCACTGTAGTGTTCCAGGAGTGAGTTGGGATAAAATCCCACACTCAGCTAGGTAGTCACGAAACTCATGGCTAAGGTATTCTCCACCTCGATCTGATCGAAGTATCTTAATACTCTTGCCAAGCTGGTTCTGTACTTCATTCTTGAATTCTTTGAACTTTTCAAAGGATTCTGACTTATGTGTCATCAAGTACACATAACCATATCTACTGAAGTCATCAGTAAATGTGATGAAGTACCTATAACCTCCTCTAGAAGCGACATTGAAAGGGCCAAATACATCACTATGTATAAGTCCTAACAAATCAGTCGCTCTTTCGCTGTGCCCACTAAAGGGAGTCTTGGTCATCTTGCCTCGTAGGCATGACTAGCATATCTCATATGATTCAAAATCAAATGAGTCCAGCAAACCATCCTTATGGAGCTGGGATAAGCACTTGTCATTTATATGACCTAAGCGACAGTGCCAGAGATAGGTTTGGTTCAGGTCATTTGACTTGAACCTCTTGGTATTTATGTTATAGATGGGGCTCTCAAGGTCTAGAATATAGAGTTCGTTTATCAGAGCTACACTACAATAGAACATATCGTTTAAATAGACGGAACAACATTTGTTCTTTATTGTAAACGAAAATCCTTTCTTGTCCAAACAAGAAACTGAAATTATGTTCTTAGTCAAGGCAGGCACATAAGAATCATCTAATTCTAGTACAAGCCCAGAGGGCAGAGATAGATGGTAAGTTCCTACAGCAATAGCAGTAACCCGTGTTAGTTAGAGCCCTAGAGCCAATCATTTGATGATGTATGGACTCATGTATATCATATTCTTGTATATTAATAAAGGCATTTGTTTGGTTATTATACTTATTTGTATTAGTGCCAAATAGACTAAGTATAATAGCGTCCTTGAGTAGAAAGTTCATACCAATATCAATCGATTAGTTGAATCGATAGTGAGATGATATAGGGAACACTACTCTAAATCATTCCTAGTCGAGTATTAACATTCAGGGACAATGTTAATGTAATAAGACTAGCATGTAGGTCAGCTCGATGACTTGATCTCACAAGTCATGGATATAGAGATATCATGTCACGCCCCAGAGGAGTCTCTGTCCGAAGAAATTTCGACAGCATCTCCCCTGTACGGCGGACAATATGAAACTTTCTACATATCACATATACATCAGCCACAGGCGGCTGGAATGATAACAAAAAAAAATAAAAAAAACAAACACCACGCAGTTTATAAAGATATTCAGCCTCTGGCTGTCACAACCACGCAGTTAATAATAGTAATCAATAACAATAGGACTCTGACTCGAAATCCACCCTACTCCACTACACTCGTAAAGCTCAAATCCAACGAACTCACCTCTTCTGCCGTCCAGGCAGGCACGTAGTAGAATGAAATCCAATATCATATCAAAAATCCATCAAAAGGTATCACTCCATACAATATCCATAGGAAAAATCCAAGGACAATACTAAAACAAAGTCTGATATAGAAAAAGGCCAAAATAAAACAAATAACGAACTAGTAGAGAACTGGCTCTACGTGCAGATGGGGGGCCAGCGACTGGAACTGCTCCGGACAGCCTCAACCTGAAAATATCAACAATGGAGGCGGGGTGAGTCCAACACTCAGCAGGTACAACTGATATGCAAAATAAAACAAATAACAGACAACACTAATCATGTAAAATACCGAAAATAGGCGAATATGAATAAAGGAATTTTCCGGAATTTTTGGGAATTTTTGGGAATTTTTCGGAGCTCGTACGGACGAGTTGACGGGGATAAAAACGGGGCCCGGAAAAGCCTATTCGGGCTACCCCATTTAAGTGAGAAAAAGTTGATTTTTTTACTTTTTCTTTTTAAATTCCTTTTCTTTATTCTCCTCACCGAAAACTCTACTCCCTACCCGAGCCTTCTCCTCTTCTTCTCTCACGCCCGACGCCGGCCCTAACCGCCGGCCGGCAGTCTCTTCCTTCCCGAAACCCGAAGCCATTGCCTCTTCCCTTCTTCTCTCCCCGCGCGTGCCTGCCGAGCCGCACACCCGAAGCCTTCTCCTCTCCTCTGCCGCCACCACAGCGCCAGGCGTGCCCTAATTGGGTTGTGCCGCCGCCGAGATTGCTTCGCCGCCACCGACCTAGTGCTACCGCTTGCCTTCCTCTGCCCTAGCCAGCCCGACGCCACCGCTGGCTGTAACTCACAGAGCCGACCAATTCTTCTCCTCTGCCGACGCCGACCACCTTTTGCTGCCCTAGCGCCGGTTCACTAGCATTTAGTGGCGAGTCTTTCTTCCATCTCGCTACTGCCTCCACATTTTCTTCCTCACTGTGGTCACGCCTCCTGTGCCCTACCTCCGAACCTTGCCTCCTTCTCAGAGCAGAAGTGGTTCGGCAGTGTGACAGCAAGGTAAGATGAATAGGTTGTTATTGCATTGTGATCTCCATTTTGATCTCATGTTTGATGTCCGATCAGTAGGAAAAAAAAAAATCTGCAAGGTGTTGTTCTAAGGCCTTTTCTTGGGTCCGGTGATCACCATCCAGCGACTACCTTTCTCCGGCAGCAACATCCCTGTTGAAAAGTAAGGTAAGGTGCTTAGGTTATTCTGGAAATTGGGGTATTTGGATTTTTTATTAGAATGTTTGTGCTGAATTTGTGGGGCTGATCACTGTGGTATTGTTATTATTTTGTCCAGCAGTTGTTTACCTTGAATTTCAGTAGCCGGCAGTCCTATTCCAGCAGCAACAAACTGTGTGGGGATCAACAATCAAGGCTGTGGATTGAGGTAAGGTTTAGGGTTTTGAGCTTTGTGTAGATTGATTAGGTTTATGTTGGGAATTGGTAGATTGGATTAATTTTAGATTTTTAATCTAATGTTATGATTAGGGTTAAAGAAAATTAATCCGAGTTAATTGTTGGATTTAATTTAGGAAGGTCGAGATTATGATTTAGGGTTTTTCCCTAAATTATTCTTAAGGATTTTTATTTAGCTATTCGTTTAATTTGTAGCTAAATAAAAATGTATGTTTGATATCACAGGACTTTGACGCGAGACGAGTATCTCGGAGTCAGATTTGGACCATTTTATCGGAGGCGGGTACTTTTGACTTATGTCATTTGATATGCTTAGTAATTAAATTAACATGTTGCATTAATTGTGTTTCTTACTGTTTCGGTTAATCACTACCCAAATCTTACATGCTTGATTGATTGATTGATTTTGCATCTCGGGTATATTTTACCTGTTTATACATGCTTATAGGGGTAGTGATATGCCATGCTTGACCATGTTCAGGACCTAGGTTTTATACCTTCTGTATACCTTTGGATTGTTTTGGATTCGTTGACCTATGATGCATTTTTTTTATATATATGTGGATTAGGTCAGGATATTCTTGTGGTTAGTGCCATGCACCATTTGCATGATTGCATGCTGTGCGATAGTCCGCTCCATTATTGTTGAGCACATCGCCAGTTACATGGATCTGCACACACCACCACTCATGGGTTAGTGGTCGATTCAGGCTGAGTGTGTTGCAGCAGGGACTCTGTTAGGCACCGTTGGTCCGCTCATGGGTAGTGTGACACAACGTGTTATCCGGGATTCTCCCCGTCTTTGAGTACCGGGAGTTGAGAGCATTACGCTCCCCCATCTATGATTTGGGGTAGGAGGATAGGTGTACTCCGACAGCATCCCGTCCACTCGGTCACTCATCAGGAGTAGTGACGACAGAGTGCACGGTTGTCACAGCCCTACCCACTCGGCCTCACGTTTGTATGAGATGATCGATGGCGTCGGGGTGACCAGACGCATCATTGGCATCATATGCATGATGCATTTATTGCTTGTGTTCGCTGCATTTATATGCTGCATATTGTTTGGATACCTATGTTTGACATGCATAGGATTCCTATACCACTCGGATTGTTTGACCTTATACTCAGGACCTGGTTAGTATTCTCTGTTTATTTCAGATGCATTCTTATCTTTCTTATCAGGAGTACGCATAATTAGTGCTAGGTGTTGTTTCTTTACTTTGCATATCAACTGCTGAGTGTTGGACTCACCCCGCCTCCATTGTTGATATTTTCAGGTTGATGCTGTCCGGAGGGAGTTCCAGTCGCTAGTCCTCACTGCACGTAGTGCTGGTCCTGCAGACCTCCAGGATATGTTTGGTTTTCTTTGGTTTCTTTCTGTTCCAGATTGTTTGAACTCGTTATATTCTAGATTTATTTGCTTATGGACATGATATAGATTTTATTATATCGATGGATTTGGATTTGGTTTTTATTCTACTACATGCCTGCCTGGATGGCAGAAGAGGTGAGTTCGTCGGTTTTTGAGCTTTACGAGTGTAGTTGAGTAGGGTGATTTTTGAGTCAGAGTATTATTACTGCGTGGTTGTGTCAGCCAGAGGCTGAATATATATATAAACTGCGTGGTGATTGATTTTTATTATTGTTATGATTCCAGCCGCCTGTGGCTGAGTATTTAGTGCTTGTAGAAAATTTTTGATTGTCCGCCGTATAGGGGAGATGCTGTCGAAATTTTCTCGGACAGGGACTCTTCTGGGGGCGTGACAAATCATGCGTACAGTCTCCTGAATACGAGAAGGAATAAATGCAACTGGAACGAAATCAGGAGATAACTGTACTAACCGGGATCAAGGTACAAAGGTAACAGGTCGTCAGACCGAAGAAATCATAATCCTGTATGCATGTCAATCAAATGCATCCATACAAATGCAGCATTTAAGTGCAGCAATCACAAACAATAAAATGCAATAAATGCATATGGTGACCGTGCACTCGGACATCACTGCTCCTGACAGTGACTGAGTGGACGGAATGCTGTCGGAGTACTCCTGTCCTCTGGCCCCAAATCATAAATGGGGGAGCTCAATGCTCTCATCTCCCGGTACACAATGACGGGGAGGAAAAATCTCTGCCGGCTACCACGCTGAGTCTCCTGACCAACGGAGCCAAACAGAGTCCACCATCTGCCGGCTACCACGCTGCTACACTAAATGCCAACGGAGCCAAACAGAGCGGAACTGACTGCCGGCTACCACGCTGAGTCCTCAGACCAACGGAGCCAAACAGCAGAACCGCCACACACCTGTCTGATATACCACTAACCCATGGGTGGTGGTGGTGTGTGCAGTACATGTAACTGGCGATGGGCTCAACCATAGTGGAGCCGACAATCGCACAGCATGCAAACATGATGCATGATACTAAGCATGGCAATCTCATGAATAGCATAGCAAGACCATACATAAATAAAAGGTGTACCACAAGTCAATGCATCGGATGGAAGGTACACAAACAGATAGGGTATCATATAAACCCTAGGTCCTGAACATGATGTATCACATGGTTGGGTCACTACCGAAAACATGTATGGTCAGATAAATAATAACATGCTAATAAATAAACAAACAACATGTAACAGATCATGTAGTGACCAACCGAATCAAATGGAAACACAATTCTTGCTATATGTTAAACACTTTATCATGCATATCAAAAGACATAAGTCAAAGTACCCGCCTCCGAAAAATAGAAAGGTCCGATCTGACTCCGAGATACTCGTCTCGCGTCAAAGTCCTGTGTTAAATCGCACAGTTTAGCTAATTTAATTATAAACAAATAGCTAAACTAATTTCTAATCCACTGACTAGTTAGGGTTAGTTTCATGAACCCCAATCACACAGTTATACAACTTATAAACCTAAACCACCCTATAACCAAATTAATTATGCATCAAGTCGTACCTAGAACATGTATCAAAAAAATGTGTCAACTAAATCCATAAACCAAATACTTACCTTACCGCTGCGGGATGGGGTTGCTGCCAAAAATCAAAAACACCCCACAATACATCAAACCTCACCAATCCGTGACCTAGATTACAAGCAAAGAAAAACATGAACTGAGATCTAGCCACAAACCTAATTCCACAGCTAGGTATGGCCCTTACCTTCCCAATTCTGCTAGGGCAGATCACAATGAAGACAGAACCACTGTGAAAAGCAAAACTAGGGCACAACTCCTTGTCTTCGGCACTGTCATACAGAGACACCAGAAGAGAAATTCCGGCCAGCGCTCAGGGACCCAACCTAGGGTTCGGATGCTCGATTTTCGGCGGCTCCAGGTGTCCGCGAGAAAAGGAAGGGAGGCTCTGTGAGTTGCAGCGGCGGCGCTGGAAACTCCACAGCAAGGGCTACGGCAGACGAGGCTTCGGCTGGACAGAGGAGAGAAGAATCAGCGTCACTGGAGTCGGGGCAGAGGCTAGGGCACCGGCGATTGGGGTCGGCGTCGGCTGGCTAGGGCAGGCGGTCGGGCGGCGGTGCTAGGGCTGAGAATGCTGTCGTCGTGAGGGGCAGGGGATGAGGAAGAAGAGGAGAGGCGGCTCTCGTCGCCGGCGGCAGAGGGGAGAGTGTGTGCACGCGAGAGAGATGAGGAGAAGATCGGGTTTGGGAGAGGAAACCGGCGCGAGGAAGAAGGAGAAAAGGAACGGCGAAGAAGGTGTCGAGCACGGGGAAAAGAATAAGAGAAAAAGAAAAAGAAAAAGAAAAGATAAAGGAAAAAGGAAATAAAACTTTTCCTCATTAAAACAGGGTAGCCTAAACAGTCTTTTCCGGGTCCCGTTTTTATCCCCGTTAACTCGTCCGTACGAGCTCCGAAAAATTCCCGAAAAATTTCCAAAAATTCCGGAAAATTCCCTTATTAATATTCTCCTATTTTCCGGTATTTTACATTCTCCCCCACTAATAAAAATTTGGTCCCCAAATTTCGTTATCTACCATCAGCAAGTACTAACAACAGATATAAAGTATATATGTTGAACGGTAAATAAATCACATACCTCAAGTGAAAAGATAGGGATATCGAGCTCGGATCGTATCCTCGAGCTCCCTAGTAGCCTCCTCATCCGAATGATGCTGCCATCCGACTTTAACCAGCCGGATAGTCTTATTCCGCAATTGACGCTCTTTCCGGTCTATAATCCATACTGGAATCACCTCATAAGTGATGTCAGGCTGAACGGGAACTGAGATATCTGTCAGCACATGTGTCGGGTCAGGTACGTATCTCCTCAGCATAGATACGTGGAATACATCGTGGACGCCTGCCAAAGACGGCGATAGTGCCAACCGATAAGCTACCGCTCTAATCCTTTCCGAGATCTGGAAAAGTCCAATATATCGCGGAGCTAGCTTACCTTTGAGGCCAATCTCTTCACCCCTTTCGTGGGTGAAACTCGTAGAAATACCTGGTCGCAAATGGAGAACTCTAAGGGTCTCCGACTCCGGTCAGCATAACACTTCTGGCAGTCTTATGCCTCTAACATCCTCTGTCTGATAATATGGACCACTTTGCCTCACGTTGAGCTCTATGAGGTCTCAACAACTGGGTCTCTCGGATTCTCGTCCTGATCGACGACTGAGCAACTATGGTAACAAGAATACCCTGCTCTGTCTGTCCCTGCTCCTCAAATCCTGAATCAAATCTGTGACCACAACTCGGTGGCAAGCTAAAGTCCCTCTGGACCTCTAGCTAAGTGTATCGGTAATCACATTAGCTTTTCCCAGGTGATAGCTAATGGTACAATCATAATACTTCAGGAACTCCATCTATCTCCTCGGTCGAAGATTAAGTTTCTTCTGAGTGAACAGATATTTAAGACTCCGATGGTCAGTGAGAATCTCAATGTAATATCATACAGGTACTGCCGCCAAATCTTCAGGGCAAACAAATAACAGCGGCCAACTCCAGATCATGAACTGAGTATTTTCTTCTCGGGCTCCCTCAACTATCGAGAAGCATATAAGAATACTCTACCGTGCTGCACCAGAACAGCACCCATACCCTGTAGAGACGCGTCGGCGTAGAGGACAAATTCATCCTCTTCCGTAGGTAAAAACCAAAAATCAAAGCCGACACTAGTCTCCGCTTCAGCTCCTAGAAGCTGGTCTTGCAATCCTCAGTCCAAGTAAACTTCATGCCTTTCATGGTCACGCGTGAAAGTAGCATAGCTATGCGGAAGAAACCCTCGACGAAAGGTCTGTAATATCCTGCGAGTCACAAAAGACTGCGGATCTCCTACACTGATTTTGGCTGCTCCCAACGGTAACAACCTCTATCTCCTGTGGAACCACGGTACACTCCTACTGGTGACCGTGTGTCCCAAACATCATAACAAAAGACAATCCAAACCAGCACTACTGATAATCACATATAGATGTTCTCGTCGAATCTTCTCTAGATCTATGCAAAGGTAGTGTACGTGACTCACCTCGGATCCGTAATAGATCACAACATCGTTCACAAAGATAATGGACACCTATCCAAACATCCTCGACATACCAGGATCATCGAGTCCCTGAAAACATCTAAGGCACTGTAAGCCTATATGGCAAAAACCAACACACATAATGTCCGTATCACAGACATTCCTATCCATAAAATCTCCAATAATAAATCGAAAAATCTGATCATCAATAACATAAATCACCAAAGAATAAATCCTCCAAGGTGAGAGCAACGCTCCATCACAGGAAACACCACATATGTGGGAGCAACGCTCTACCACAAGAAATCCTCAATATGTGGGAGCAATACTCCACCACAAATAATCTGAAACATGTATCTGCAATAAATATAGGAGCAATGCTCCGCTACCAGCAATCCGTGATATGTGGGTGCAACGCTCCACCACAAAACAATACCTAAGTACCCCAAGGCACCTAACTATCCAACTAGAGACTGTACAAAATCTCTCTACCACAATTCGCTGTGGTTAGCCTAGGATATAACAACCTAGTAACTACTCAAATCCATCATCAACTCTATCAGCATCCTAGTGGGTCATCCACTGATAGGAAAATTAGTTGATGGGTTAATTCAACAAATGACAAAATGCAGTCACTCCACATTCTGCATTCAGTATAAGTAGAATCATCATACTGCTACCAATGTATACACCTAGCACACATGCTCACACAACATATGTATGATCAACAAAATCCTCCAATTATTATACACCAAACATACTCACAACTCAGGTATATTCAGTATGATATCTCCAACAATGCATACCGAACCCGTGTGCAAAATCAACATAGGTAAAATCAACAATACACCTCAGATATCACACCAAACACATAAGTACATATCACAACTCAGATTAAACCGACAAAATGCCTCCATCAAAACACCACCGATGTACTTATACTACAACTCTGATTTAATTGACAAGATATCTTCAATAACACATCCAAATACATACACCGAACTACATATCTATGATCCACAAGGAACCTTCAAACCATATCAGAACATGGATACATATACTACTTGCAAATGGACAGTCTACCATAGGACTCCCACAACACATAACAAATCATAATATACATGCAACATAGACATGCAAAATCAGCATACCAGCTCAACCAAAGAGACCAACCTTATGCTACCAACACTCATGGGTTACAGGTATATCTAAACAAAATTCATGCATATGTATCAAGCATGAATACATCAATCAAAAGCAACCCAAAATAAAGCAGTCTAATCATCCAGTAACCACCCTGCTATAGGTTCAAAGGAACTAGTATCGGACAAGAAAGATATACACACCATGGTATAACATTGCAAGTCAATGTCATACACTACCAAGACTATATCTAATGGGGAAAATTTTATCATCATAAATCCAAACGTACTCTTCCAGTATACACTAGTAACGATTGTATCTCATAAGTGTTAAGCAATTAGCTCTACACTTCCTTACATCAGCGGGGTCACATATCTCAAAGCACCCTCTAAGTTATCCCACCAGGTATATACAATCAACGGTCAAAATCTTCATGGAATAAGATACATCAATCCTTTATAACCTATCCAAGCCGATAATGATATATGGCTAAATCAGTCATTTTCACGTCAGTACAAAACATGTACTCAAATGTGCTCTAGATACATAACTAAGCACAAATAACCTAAAGGTTCGAACCTCTAAAAATAGAGTATGGCAATCCTCTACTGATCAACCAACAAAACTAAATCATTCATCTACTAACTAATCAAGAATACCTTAATCCTCCACAAGCAACTAAGGTATATCCAACCACATAATATCATATGTATAAATGTGTACGACCCAAAAGAAAAAGTCAGAATTTAAGAACATCAAGACACTCTCATCTTCATCCTCAAAAACATCAGCCCACACTATATCAGATGAATAAATCTCTACTCCCCATGAGGGCAAGTTAGCATTCAAAACATCAATCATTATTTATCCACATAGTCCCATATCAGAGGAAGCATATATCATTTTTTTTTATATCATCCTGTTAACTATCCATAACCAACCAGGTTTATTAAAACTCATAGGCACATTCAACCGTAAAACCCTCCAGCACCCAATTTATAATCTGATCACCAACCATAATCATCAAACTTGTGAATATCATAAATGACACTCACTATGTCACCATCAATGACAACCCAAATATAAATCATCAAAATAGTTATCCACTAATAGATCATCAAAACAAATATCTAGTAATTGATCATCAGACAACCACATAACATTTACTCTCATAAATCATTAGAAATCAACATATCATAATATCTTATATCACAATATCCCTCAACCTCAAACCATTCTCAACAATGATCAAACATGGTAACCCCCAATGACCAATTTCCATCGTACCTGGTACCCTAATATCCAAAAGATATGAGTATAAAACTCCCCTGGCTAAGTCAATAGGAATATGTAGGTATCATCCACTACCCAACTAACAATAGCAGAGGCTGGTATGTGCCTCCATCTCCTACGAGTAGTAACAGAAGCTAACACTACTGATGGTATGATAAGAAAAATACCAGAGATTATAATCCTTTATCTGTATTATGGTCAACCATGCTCAATGGCTAATCCATCACATGTAATATGTTCTACTACAACCAAACAGGTACTACATAAAAAATGCTAATACCTATCATAAACTATAAAATTAAACATCATACATATATGCCGTCTGGAGATGTTCCATCGCTGTCCAGTCCCCAAATGGACCTCGGAATTCCGTACGAGAAAAACAACACTGGAAATCCATATAAATCAATAACAGAAGTCCATAACAAAATCGAAACGGAAAATCCGTGTAACCCAAAATAACTGCCCAGACTAATCTGTCTCGCAACTAGGGCTAGTATAAAAATGTCCAAAATACCAAACGCAGGTATCACACCCTGCTCTGATACCAATGAATTGGTATCAGATAAATCCCGAAAATCCAACACACGGAAATCAAATAAATATCGCCAAACTTTGGCGCGCTGATACCCAATAAACTGATATCAGATTATTCAAAGTATCCTTAATACGAAAACAAAGATCGTATAAATCCAGAACACACAGCAAGTATCGTATACCTGCTCTGATACCACTAAATTGTCACGCCCCGGAGGAGTCCCAGTCCGAAGAAATTTCGACAATATGAAACTTTCTACATATCACATATACATCAGCCACAAGCGGCTGGAATGATAACACAAATAAAAACAAACACCACGCAGTTTATAAAGATATTCAGCCTCTGGCTGTCACAACCACGCAGTTAATAATAGTAATCAATAACAATAGGACTCTGACTCGAAATCCACCCTACTCCACTACACTCGTAAAGCTCAAATCCAACGAACTCACCTCTTCTGCCGTCCAGGCAGGCACGTAGTAGAATGAAATCCAATATCATATCAAAAATCCATCAAAAGGTATCACTCCATACAATATCCATAGGAAAAATCCAAAGACAATACTAAAACAAAGTCTGATATAGAAAAAGGCCAAAATAAAACAAATAATGAACTAGTAGAGAACTGGCTCTACGTGCAGATGGGGGCCAGCGACTGGAACTGCTCCGGACAGCCTCAACCTGAAAATATCAACAATGGAGGCGGGGTGAGTCCAACACTCAGCAGGTACAACTGATATGCATAATAAAACAAATAACAGACAACACTAATCATGCATACAGTCTCCTGAATACGAGAAGGAATAAATGCAACTGAAACGAAATCAGGAGATAACTGTACTAACCGGGATCAAGGTACAAAGGTAACAGGTCGTCAGACCGAAGAAATCATAATCCTGTATGCATGTCAATCAAATGCATCCATACAAATGCAGCATATAAGTGCAACAATCACAAACAATAAAATGCAATAAATGCATATGGTGACCGTGCACTCGGACATCACTGCTCCTGACAGTGACTGAGTGGACGGAATGCTGTCGGAGTACTCCTGTCCTCTGGCCCCAAATCATAAATGGGGGAGCTCAATGCTCTCATCTCCCGGTACACAATGACGGGGAGGAAAAATCTCTGCCGGCTACCACGCTGAGTCTCCTGACCAACGGAGCCAAACAGAGTCCACCATCTGCCGGCTACCACGCTGCTACACTAAATGCCAACGGAGCCAAACAGAGCGGAACTGACTGCCGGCTACCACGCTGAGTCCTCAGACCAACGGAGCCAAACAGCAGAACCGCCACACACCTGTCTGATATACCACTAACCCATGGGTGGTGGTGGTGTGTGCAGTACATGTAACTGGCGATGGGCTCAACCATAGTGGAGCCGACAATCGCACAGCATGCAAACATGATGCATGATACTAAGCATGGCAATCTCATGAATAGCATAGCAAGACCATACATAAATAAAAGGTGTACCACAAGTCAATGCATCGGATGGAAGGTACACAAACAGATAGGGTATCATATAAACCCTAGGTCCTGAACATGATGTATCACATGGTTGGGTCACTACCGAAAACATGTATGGTCAGATAAATAATAACATGCTAATAAATAAACAAACAACATGTAAAAGATCATGTAGTGACCAACCGAATCAAATGGAAACACAATTCTTGCTATATGTTAAACACTTTATCATGCATATCAAAAGACATAAGTCAAAGTACCCGCCTCCGAAAATAGAAAGGTCCGATCTGACTCCGAGATACTCGTCTCGCGTCAAAGTCCTGTGTTAAATCGCACAGTTTAGCTAATTTAATTATAAACAAATAGCTAAACTAATTTCTAATCCACTGACTAGTTAGGGTTAGTTTCATGAACCCCAATCACACAGTTATACAACTTATAAACCTAAACCACCCTATAACCAAATTAATTATGCATCAAGTCGTACCTAGAACATGTATCAAAAAAATGTGTCAACTAAATCCATAAACCAAATACTTACCTTACCGCTGCGGGATGGGGTTGCTGCCAAAAATCAAAAACACCCCACAATACACCAAACCTCACCAATCCGTGACCTAGATTAGAAGCAAAGAAAAACATGAACTGAGATCTAGCCACAAACCTAATTCCACAGCTAGGTATGGCCCTTACCTTCCCAATTCTGCTAGGGCAGATCACAATGAAGACAGAACCACTGTGAAAAGCAAAACTAGGGCACAACTCCTTGTCTTCGGCATTGTCATACAGAGACACCAGAAGAGAAATTTCGGCCAGCGCTCAGGGACCCAACCTAGGGTTCGGATGCTCGATTTTCGGCGGCTCCAGGTGTCCGCGAGAAAAGGAAGGGAGGCTCTGTGAGTTGCAGCGGCGGTGCTGGAAACTCCACAGCAAGGGCTACGGCAGACGAGGCTTCGGCTGGACAGAGGAGAGAAGGCTGGCTAGGGCAGGCGATCGGGCGGCGGTGCTAGGGCTGAGAATGCTGTCGTCGTGAGGGGCAGGGGATGAGGAAGAAGAGGAGAGGCGGCTCTCGTCGCCGGCGGCAGAGGGGAGAGTGTGTGCACACGAGAGAGATGAGGAGAAGATCGGGTTTGGGAGAGGAAACCGGCGCGAGGAAGAAGGAGAAAAGGAACGGCGAAGAAGGTGTCGAGCACGGGGAAAAGAATAAGAGAAAAAGAAAAAGAAAAAGAAAATATAAAGGAAAAAGGAAATAAAACTTTTCCTCATTAAAACAGAGTAGCCTAAACAGTCTTTTCCGGGCCCCGTTTTTATCCCCGTTAACTCATCCGTACAAGCTCCGAAAAATTTCCAAAAATTTTGGAAAATTCCCTTATTAATATTCGCCTATTTTCCGGTATTTTACATATCAAGCTGACACATGGGTATGCATTAGATAATGTATACTGAATGACCCGCCATGAGAAAGTATCATGGATCGTTATATGAGTGTCATATACTTTCTCATGTGGCTATTAGTATGACTATTAGTCCTTTGACCTGAAGTCACCATGGATCCCTACATAAGGAGTTATGTACATTGGTTTCGTCAAACGTCACCCGTAACAGGGTGGACTATAAAGGCGATTACTGGGTATGTAACAAATTATGCAGAGGGATGTGAGTGATATAGATGGGATCTATCCCTCCCATATGACGGGAGCGACATCAATATTCTTGATAGAGTTAGACCACGAAGTGCATGGCCATGCCCAAATGAGTCAACATTAGATGTTGAACTCATTTGATCGAGTGAGTCTACTTGGAGTTCAAGATTTAGATTGATTAGAGGATGACACGGTCTATGCCTCACATTGATCAATCTAGATGTCTAGGATAGAAGGACAATGTCACATATTGTGAGGAGTCACAATTAGTAGTCACAAGGTGATGTTGGATCTCAACATTCTTGTAACTTGGGTAGCAATGATGTATTGCTAGATGCCGCTCATTGCTTATGTTTCTAAAGGAGTTTAGAAACATTGCCAACGTTACAAGAGCCTATTGGGTCACACACAAAGAACAAGTGGATAGAGGTTGCCGTGACTTCCATGGTGAGGAGAAGGTGGTTGAGTGAATCCAAGAGCAAAGGAAGAGTGAAGGTCACAAAGGAAGGATTCTACTAGTGAGTGTATAAGATTTCTTTTGTACCTTCTTCTTTTCTTCCTTTCCAATCCCATTCGAGAGCTCTAGAAAGTGCTAGCACACTTGGGGCTCTCTTCTCCATCCTTTGAGTGTGAGAGACACTCCTTGTTCATGTGGATATCACTAGAGAAGTATCTATCTTGATACTTTGGAGATCTGACACGTACCTTGGACGAGCGGGATTTTGCGAGGGCACGTTTCAAAGGTAAAATGTTTTCTTTGTAGATGTACTGTAGATCAAAGTATTTTGAAACTCGTACTTGTATTTCGTTCGGTTTTCCTTGTACGGATCTACGGCTTCGGGTAATTCGGGGTTTCCGCGACGCGAAAAGCGGTTTTCGCGGCCCGAAAAATCCAACAGTGGTATCAGAGCCACGTGCAAGGCTTGTACAAGTTTGATTTTTGGTTTTATGAAAACTAAAGTTTCTGTAATTTTCTGTAAAATTATGATTTTTATAGTTTTTATTGGTAATTTTTCCATAGAAGCGAAGCACAAGTGTCTCGGCACTTGTAGGCTTCGGCTACCGGAAAGATTTTTCCAAAACGGCTTCGTTTTGCCCCAAATCCGTTTGGGACAGCGGGCTTGGGTGCCATTAGATCGCAAAGGAGCAACTCACGATGGTTAGATCGTGGGTAGGGGTACTGTCCCTAACCCCGCAAGGGGTTTTGCTCCGCGATCGCACCCGAAATCGCTAAAAACGAACCCGCCGGGAAGATTTTTCCAAAACGGCAATGTCTCGGCCCAAATCATTTTGGGACAGCGGGTTTAGGCGTTGTTGGATCGCAAAGGAACCCTCGCGATGGTTAGATCGCGGGTAGGGGCGCTGCCCCTGGCCCCGCAAGTGGATCCGTTCCGCGATTGCGCCCGAAACCGCTAAACGGGACCGTCGGGAAATTTTACTCGTAAAAATTGTAAAAATTAATTTTAAAATTATAGAAAATTATGAAAATATATAATTTTGAATTATATATTAATTTTGTGATAGTCATGGCCCAAAAACCCAATATGATTGGATTGTGTTGTAATTCATAATACGACCTGCGTGCCGTTATGTGTTTGCGCGTATTGTATGTTTTTATTTTTCCGCGACCTGCGCGTCGTGCCTTTCTCATATATTCTGGTTGTAAATTAGATTTAGACTCGAATATAACTCAAGTTTCAAATTGTAATGTACAAATTGGAGCGGTGGAGGGTCCACACGAGACGGAGTTCCGAGGCGGGCACGAGCAACACAAGGTGGTCAAAGGGAGAAGCTTGGAGAAGCTGTTGACCCTAGGTTGACCATTCGATCTTCTCATTGGCTTGAGAAGATCATAGTAGGGCCATGACTAAATCACAAATAGATTAATTAGTTAATTGCTTATGTATATGATGCATGTTTAATAAGTAATTGATTAATTAGTGCCTTACGATTAGATTAGATCTAAGTCGTGCACATGATGCACCCTTGCGATTAGATTAGATCTAAGTCGTGCACAAGATGCATCCTTTTTCGATTAGATTAGATCTCAATCGACTCAACTCTAATGCCTAACCGTGTCGTGATACCTATCACTACCTCGATCACATGTATTGTTAATCTGCCAAAGCAGAGCAATACATATTATCTTGGTAGGGTACGGAGGGACAATCTTGGTCCCGCCTATCAACGCATGGGTGAATACAAACTCAATTAGATTGAGTATTCCTAGTTACTCGGTTGGATCGAGTCAACTATAGGCATTCTTCCAATAGTTGGAAAGGTAGGACAAAATCACGTTTATATTAACTCTCGGGCGTATTAGCCAAAGCTAACTCGAGTTTTAATATAAATATGGATCTTGATCCTATAAACAAGAGTTGCATAGAGATGTAATTGGTAATCGTTACCTACCGATCATACTAAGCCTTGGGCATATTAGCCAAAGCTAACTCAAGGGTTAATATCATGCGGATCTTGTCCCACAAGAATTATAGAATTCAGTGGGAGCATCATTTAATTAAAGGCCTAATTAAATGATTTTAAAAGAATATGATATTTATTTCTGCAAATTTTCTATTGTAGATAACCATGACGTCGAATACGAACTCTTTCTCCCTGCGATCTGTCCTTAAGAAGGACAAGCTCAACGGATCAAATTTCCTGGACTGGTACAGGAACCTGAGAATAGTTCTCACTCAGGAACGTAAACTGTACGTTCTGGAGCAGCCTATTCCGGAGGCTCCTCCTGCCACTGCCACGCGAGCAGACCGAGATGCTTACAAGAAGCATCAAGATGATGCATTAGATGTGTCTTGTCTAATGCTCGCAACCATGAACTCTGAGCTTCAGAAGCAACAAGAGATGATGGGTGCTTACGATATGGTTGCACATCTTCGTCAACTATATCAAGGACAAGCAGGGCACTGGAAGAGGAACTTCACGGGATACCTGGAAGATCTTAACAAGAAGAGAAATAAGATTTCTACTTCAGGTATAAATGTTATAGAAGTCAACCTCTCTATTTCTTCGTCGTGGGTATTAGATACCGGATGTGCTTCGCACATTTGTACTAGTGTACAAGCAATGAGAAATAGCAGAGCATTGACAAAAGGCGAGATAGACCTACGAGTAGGCAATGGAGCACGGGTTGTTGCTGTTGCTGTAGGGACTTATTTTCTATCTCTACCCTCTGGGCTTATACTAGAGTTAGACGATTGTTATTATGTGCCTGAATTGACTAGAACATTATATCAGTTTATAATAAAGAACAAATGTTGTTCTATCTATTTAAACGATATGTTCTATTGTAGTACACCTCTGATGAACGGATTCTATATTCTAGACCTTGAGAGCTCTATCTATAACGTTAGTACCAAGAGGTTCAAATCGAATGATATGAACCACACCTATCTCTGGCACTGTCGCTTAGGTCATATAAATGACAAGCGTTTATCCCAGCTCCATAAGGATGGTTTGCTGGACTCATTTGATTTTGAATCATATGAGATATGCGAGTCATGCCTACGAGGCAAGATAACCAAGACTCCCTTTAGTGGGCACAGCGAGAGAGCGACAGATTTGTTAGGACTCATAAAAAGTGATGTATGTGGCCCTTTCAATGTCGCTGCTAGAGGCGGTTATAGGTACTTCATCACGTTTGCTGATGACTTCAGTAGATACGGTTATGTGTACTTGATGACACATAAGTCCGAATCCTTTGAAAAGTTCAAAGAATTCAAGAATGAAGTACAGAACCAGCTTGGCAAGAGTATTAAAATACTTCGATCAGATCGAGGTGGTGAATACTTAAGCCATGAGTTTCGTGACTATTTAGCTGAGTGTGGGATTCTATCCCAACTCACTCATCCTGGAACACCACAGTGGAATGGTGTGTCATAAAGGAGGAATCGTACCTTATTAGATATGGTACGGTCTATGATGAGTCACACAGATCTTTCGACATATCTATGGGGATATGCTCTAGACACAGCAGCTTTCATTCTCAACCGAGTTCCATCCAAGGCCGTGATAAAGACACCATATAGGATATGGACTGGGAGAGATTCCCAGGTGTCTTTCATGAGGATTTGGGGCTGTGAGGCTTACGTACGACGTCAAGTCTCAGACAAATTAGGACCCAAATCCGACAAGTGCTATTTCATTGGATATCCCAAGGAAACTAAGGGATATTACTTCTACATTCCCAGTCAGCACAAGGTAGTTGTGGCAAAGACTGGGGTCTTTCTAGAAAGGGACTTTGTTTCTAGAAAGACTAGTGGGAGCGCGTTCGATCTTGAAGAAGTTCAAGATGCGAACAATAGCACTGATGCCTCGATGGAAATTGAACTGGAACCACAAAATGTTGTGGATGAAGAGTTGAGGAACAACAACCAGTTCAAGTACTTCGCAGGTCTGATAGGGTACGTCGTCAGCCTGAGAGATACTCATTTCTCTTGTCTGACCATAATGACGTTATGCTCATAGAGGATGAGCCTACCACCTATCAAGAAGCTGTGATGAGACCAGATTCCGAGAAATGGCTAGAAGCTATGAGATCCGAGATAGAATCCATGTACACCAACAAAGTATGGACTTTGGTTGATCCACCTGAAGGGGTAAAACCCATTGGGTGCAACTGGGTCTTTAAGAGAAAGACTGAAATGGATGGACTTATCTATAAGGGTCGCTTGGTAGCTAAAGGTTTCAAGCAAATTCATGGTATTGACTATGATGAAACCTTTTCTCCAGTAGCGCTGTTTAAGTCCATTCGGATCATGCTTGCTATTGCAGCCTACCATGACTATGAGATATGACAGATGGATGTCAAAACCGAGTTTCTGAATGGAAACCTACTCGAGGATGTGTACATGACCCAACCTGAGGGTTTTGTAGATCCACAGCATACTAGCAGAGTATGCAAGCTGCATAGGTCCATTTATGGACTAAAGGAAGCTTCTCGGAGCTGGAATCTTCGATTCGATGATGCGATCAAACAGTTTGGTTTCATCAAGAACGAAGATGAGCCTTGTGTCTACAAGAAGGTTGTAGAAAACACAGTTGTCTTCCTCATATTGTATGTGGATGACATACTGCTCATTGGGAAGGACATCCCTATGCTTCAGTCTGTCAAGACCTGGCTAGGGAGTTGCTTCTCAATGAAGGACTTAGGTGAAGCATCTCGTATTCTAGGAATACAGATCTATAGAGATAGATCTAATAGATTGCTTGGCCTAAGTCAGAGTACATACATTGACAAGGTACTCCTTCGGTTTGCCTTGCAGAACTCCAAGAAGAGATTTCTGCCGATGTCACATGGCGTGAGTCTTTCGAAGACTCAAGGTCCCTCTTCTAGAGAGGAGAGAGACCGCATGGATCAGATCCCTTATGCCTCAGCCATAGGATCGATCATGTACGACATGCTATGTACTCGACCTGATGTCTCGTATGCTTTGAGCATGACGAGCAGATACCAGTCAGATCCAGGTGAAAGTCACTGGATAGCGGTCAAGAATATTCTTAAGTACTTATGAAGGACTAAAGAATATTTCTTGATATATGGAGGCAATGATGAGCTAACTGTAAAGGGTTACTGTGATGCTAGCTTCCAGACCGATCAGGATGATTAAAGATCACAGTCGAGGTTCGTGTTTTGCTTGAATGGTAGTGCTGTGAGCTGGAAGAGTTCGAAGCAGGACACAGTAGCTGATTCTACAACAGAGGCCGAGTATATTGTTGCATCAGAGGCAGCAAAGGAGGCAGTTTGGATCCGCAAGTTCATCACTGAACTTGGGGTGGTTCCTAGTATCGCTGACCCAGTTGAGCTCTATTGTGACAACAATGGAGCTATAGCACAGGCGAAGGAACCTCGCTCACACCAGCGGACCAAGCACATACTACGGCGCTTCCATCTCATTCGAGAGATTATCGATAGAGGAGATGTGAAGATTTGCAGAGTACCTACAGAGGCTAACATCGCAGATCCCTTGACCAAGGCTTTGGCACAGAGAAAGCATGATGGTCACACTAGGTCATTAGGCCTTAGAGCCTATACTGATTGGTACTAATGCTAGTGGGAGATTGTTAGTTAGAGCCCTAGAGCCAATCATTTGATAATTGTATGGACTCATTGTATCATATTCTTGTATATTAATAAAGGCATTTGTTTGGTTATTATACTTATTTGTATTAGTGCCAAATAGACTAAGTATAATAGCGTCCTTGAGTAGAAGGTTCATACCTATATCAATCGATTAGTTGAATCGATAGTGAGATGATATAGGGAACACTACTCTAAATCATTCCTAGTCGAGTATTAACATTCAGGGACAATGTTAATACAATAAGACTAGCATGTAGGTCAGCTCGATGACTTGATCTCACAAGTCATGGATATAGAGATATCAAGCTGACACATGGGTATGCATTAGAGAATGTATACTGAATGACCCGCCATGAGAAAGTATCATGGATCGTTATATGAGTGTCATATACTTTCTCATGTGGCTATTAGTATGACTATTAGTCCTTAGACCTGAAGTCACCATGGATCCCTACATAAGGAGTTATGTACTTTGGTTTCGTCAAACGTCACTCGTAACTGGGTGGACTATAAAGGCGATTACTGGGTATGTAACGAATTATGCTGAGGGATGTGAGTGATGTAGATGGGATCTATCCCTCCCATATGACGGGAGCGACATCGATATTCTTGATAGAGTAAGACCACGAAGTGTATGGCCATACCCAAATGAGTCAATATGAGATATTGAGCTCATTTGATCGAGTGAGTCTACTTGGAGTTCAAGATTTAGATTGGTCAGAGAATGACACGGTCTATGCCTCACATTGATCAATCTAGATGTCTAGGATAGAAGGACACTTGTCATATATTGTGAGGAGTGACAATTATAGTCACAAGGTGATGTTGGATCTCAACATTTCTTGTATCTAGATGCCGCTCATTGCTTATGTTTCTAAAGGAGTTTAGAAACATTGCCAACGTTACAAGAACCTATTTGGTCACACACAAAGAACAAGTGGATGGAGATTGTGTTCATATGATGAACCAATTGGATTGGGTTCATATGATGAATCAATTGGATTCAAATTAGACTTATTGAGTTAGACTCAATTAGATTCACTTGTTGAATGAGTCTAATTTAGATTTGATTCATTGAGTCAATTTATATTAATGAATTGAGATTCATTAAATTAAAATTGACTTGAGTCAAAGGTTGGATTTAACTCAACAAGGAAGACAATTGGTCAAGTTTGACTTGACCAAGTAGAAATTGAAACATCAAGTTTGACTTGATGTATTGCCACATCATAAGGATGACTCATCCTTGCCACATCACCTCCACCTCATGAGGCATGCCACCTCATGGGGGTTACACTCTCCCCTTGGTTTTAATGTGGCCGGCCACATTAATGAGGGAGTTACAATGTGGTGGCCGGCCACACTAATGCAAAAGGGGTTTTGGTTTTGTGGCAATTGAAGTGTGGTAATTATTCTATCTTCTTCTAAGCTTTCTTCCTCCTCCTTGCTGCTGTTGCCGTGACTTTCATGGTGTGGAGAAGGTGGTTGAGTGAATCCAAGAGCAAAGGAAGAGTGAAGGTCACAAAGGAAGGATACTACTAGTGAGTGTATAAGATTTCTTTTGTACCTTCTTCTTTTCTTCTTTTCCAATCCCTTTCGAGAGCTCTAGAAAGTGCTAGCACACTTGGGGCTCTCTTCTCCATCCTTTGAGTGTGGGAGACACTCCTTGTTCGTGTGGATATCATTAGAGGAGTGTCTACGTTGACACTCTCGAGCTCCGGCAACTCCTTGGACGAGCGAGAACACGAAAGGGCTCGCTTCGAAGGTATAACTCTCATCTAGTGTAGATCTAAAAATTTTGAAACTCGTACTCGTAAGTTCATTCGGTTTTTCCTTGCACGGATCTACGGCTTTGGGTGATTCGGGGTTTTCGCGGTGCGAAAAGCGGTTTTCGCGGCCCGAAGAACCCAACAATCATAAAATAAGCACATAGAATATTATGAAATTTAGCACACAGCATATCATGAAAATGAGCACATAACATATCATGAAATCAAGCACACAACATGTTATGGATAGGACCTAACATATATAAATGAACATCATAGCATGTCATACTCTCCACATATCATAAAGCATTGCATGTGAAGTTCATGGAAAAACACAATTAGGTCTCTAACCCTAGTAGCAAGTGGTGGCCGAAACATGTAGAGATGGTTTAGGTTATCAAGCAACAAAAGAACATGTGTACCCTAAACATCTATCATTTCTTATGACATAAGAGGCATCTTAAGCATGTTAGGTATAGGTTCCAAGCTTTCTAGGTCCCTTTTCATAACCTGGCCGAAACTCATTAAGCCTCCTTTTGGGTTATTAACAACATACAAGCATGAACAACCCTAACAATTTTCATATCATATTCCATAAGAAACCACTTGAGCATATTTGATTTAGGTTCTAAGTTCTCTAAGCCTTTAACCATAACATGGCCGAAACCCTAGAAACATGTTTCTAGGTTACAAGAAACATGAAAAGGTTGATCTTCATACTAACATATCAATACATATCATGAGAATCACCATAAGTACTTTTAGTCTAAGTTTCAAGCTTCTCAAGCCTTTTAACCTAATGTGGCCGAATCTTGTAAGCATGGGAATTAAGTTTCTAGTGGCATATTAGCATGAACACCATAAGAACTTTCCTAGCATTCATTTCAAAGAATAACATGGACCACTTAGTTTAGAAATTTAAGCATCCTAGGTCTTAAAAATAATTGTGGTCGAATGCTAAAGAACAAGGATTCAAGTTTCAAGCAACATGTGAACATTAATTTATTTCATATCTCTTCATCAAGTAGATCATAAGTATCTTAGACTTGCTTTAAACTTTCCTAGGGTTCAAGTTAAAATGGCAGAATCATCATATACATAAGAAATATTGTTCAACTGAACCTAAGATCATGGCATGTCATACTAGCTTCATATCTTGTCTTATGAGAATCATAGCGTGCTTAAATTTTTAGGTTAAAGCCCTTCTAGGCCCTCAACTCTATCATGGCCGAATGTACATGAATATGGAATCAAGTTTAAGTTGACATACAAGGGGGAAAAACATTAACAACACCATTTATCATGAGGTACACATCATAAGAACAAGGGAACATGCTTGGTTTAGGTTTAGAGCTCTTCTAGTTCTTTTGTTCCTTCTATGCCGAAAATCTAAGTTTATAAATTTATGTTCTAACCAAACATTCTAGCATGAAAATATTAGTTTAACCTGTTGGGTTCTTCGAGTCGCGAAAACCGCTTTTTCGCGTCGCGGAAACCCCGAAGGACCCAAAGCCGTAGATCCGTGCAAAGATTCGTATAAAAATTCGAAAAACTATTTCTTGTACGAGTTCAAAAACTAATCTACTACTTAGATCTATGAGGAAAAAGTGTTTACCCTTGATGCGATACCCTTCGCTTTCCCGCTCGTCCAAATGATGCCGGATCTCAAGACCGTCAAGCGCCGGTCCTCTAGAAGTATCCACACGGACACACTAGATGGAGATGACCAAAAACCAAGGTGTGCTAGCACCTATGTGGTTCGGCCAAGGGAGGAGAGGGAGAGGGAGAGCTTGAGAGGGAGAAGGAGGAAGATGCACACAAGTGAATGAAAAATGAATTTTTCCACCCAAAAACCAAGTGTTCGGCCACCTTTCAAAATTCACATTAATTGCATTAATTGCAATTAATATGAAACCATAAAATCACATTAATTGCAATTAATATGAAACCATTAAGAGAGTGGCTTTGTTACTTCCATGAGGTGGCACCCATGATGATGTGGAACATCATTATTGGTCCACCTAATGCCAACTCACCAATGAGGTGGCAAAAAGGTCAAGTCAAAATTGACCTTTGGTCTTCCTTCTCAAGTCAAGTCAAACTTGACTCCATCTCTACCATGGTGGATCTAATCCAACCATTTGATTCGAGCCAACTTAATATAATGAATCTAATTCATTAAATTAAATTGATTCAATGAGTCAAAATCTAAATTAGACTCATTTAACACATGAATCAACTTGAGTCGAACTCAAGTTAGCCCAATTAGGATTACTCTTAATCCAATTTGATTCATCAAATGAATCTAATCCTCTTGGTTCATCATATGAACCTAATCTCCACCTAACTGTCCTAAGTGTGTGACCCTATAGGTTCTTGTAACGTTGGCAATGCCCTAAACCCATTTAGGAGCATAAGTAATGAGCGGTATCTAGCAACACATCATTACTACCCAAGTTACAAGAATGTCGAGATCCGACATCACCTTGTGACTACCAATTGTGACTACTCACAAAATAATGACAAGTGTCCTTCTATCCTAGACATCTAGATTGATCAATATGAGGCATAGACCGTGTCATCCTCTAATCAATCTAAATCTTGAACTCCAAGTTAGACTCACTCGATCAAATGAGCTCAACATCTAATGTTGACTCATTTGGTCATGGTCATGCACTTAGTGGTCTCACTCTATCAAGAATACAGATGTCGCTCCCGTCATATGGGAGGGATAGATTCCATCTACATCACTCACATCCCTCTACATAATTCATTATATACCCAGTAATCGCCTTTATAGTCCACCCAGTTACGGGTGACGTTTGACGAAACTAAAGTACATAACTCCTTATGTAGGGATCCATGGTGACTTCAGGTCTAAGGACTAATAGTCATACTAATAGCCACATGAGAAAGTATATGACACTCATATAACGATCCATGATACTTTCTCATGGCGGGTCATTCAGTATACATTCTCTAATGCTTACCCATGTGTCAGCTTGATATCTCTATATCCATGACTTGTGAGATCAAGTCATCGAGCTGACCTACATGCTAGTCTTATTGTATTAACATTGTCCCTGAATGCTAATACTCGACTAGGAATGATTTAGAGTAGTGTTCCCTATATCATCTCACTATCGATTCAACTAATCGATTGATATAGGTATGAACCTTCTACTCAAGGACGCTATTATACTTAGTCTATTTGGCACTAATATAAATAAGTATAATAACCAAACAAATGCCTTTATTAATATACAAGAATATGATATACATGAGTACGTACAATCATCAAATGATTGGCTCTAGGGCTCTAACTAACATAACCCTCCTACCATAAGGTACATAACATAAGCAACATCATGAACATATCTTAGTTGGTTTTCAAGGTTCTTTAAACTCTTTCTTTTAGTTTGGCCGAAACCCTGATGAAACAACCCTAGGTTTTTAAGCAATATTTTACATAACAATCACATAGCTATTGTACCATAGGTGAGGGGAACTTACATCCTTTCGCTTGTGGTTTTTCTTAAGGAGGAAAGTGTTCTAGTTGTTAAGGAAGGAAGAAGGTTCTTCTTCTTGTGCCTCCTTTGATTTCCTTTGCTTGGGAGGGCTAGAACTTGAAGATTTCTTCTTGGAAATTAGCTTCCTTGGAGAAGAACTTGACTTAGTGCTCGGATCAAAGAGTGGGAGGATCTCCTAGTCTCGGTGAAGAAAAGAAAAGGAGGAAGGAGGAGGAAGAATGAGGAAAATGAGAGATTTACTTCTCATTTTTCTATTTATTCATCATGAGAGGAAATTTATGCCTTCATTAATCTTTCCCTTAATTCATCCATTACTCCTCTCTTGATTCCCACGAAAATGAGGAGAGGGAAGGGTGAGGAAGACAACTTGCCTTCTTCTTGTTCCTTCTCTTAACCAAGAGGGAGAAGAGGTGAGCAATTTGGTTTTCTCTTGCTCTTTGCTTTATTTTTTTCTCTCTCCTTTAACTAACATTTTTATTCCTTCCTATGCATATGTTACTCTCTATCCTAGTGGTGATCATGCCATTAATCTTTCCCCATTATTGGCGGGAGGTTCAAGGTTCAATCATTGGCCTCCACCTCCTACCTCTTATTTTTATTTTGTTTCTTACTCTTCTTTTTCTCTTATTCTTTTTATTTATTTCCATGCTCTTAATGAGAATAATACTCATGTATTTATAAAAATTCGTGGGTGTTACAGTACCACATACCTCATAGAAAGTTCGTCCTCAAACTTAGAATAGCGATATCAAGTGGTGCCGGACTTCCTACTGAGTGCATCGGCTACCTTGTTTGCTTTTCCCGGATGATAAAATATTTCACAATCGTAGTCCTTGACTAGCTCGAGCCATCTACGTTGTCTCATATTTAGGTCTTTCTGCGTGAAGAAATACCTCAGGCTCTGATGGTCTGTATAAATTTTGCACTGGGCTCCATATAAATAATGCCTCCATGTTTTCAGTGCGAAGACCACCGCTGCCAGTTCTAAATCGTGAATGGGATAATTCCTTTCATGCTCTTTGAGTTGTCTAGAGGCATAGGCGATGACTCTGCCATTTGCATGAGTACCGCTCCAAGCCCTAGTAAGGAAGCATCGCTATACATATCAAAGCCTTTGTTACTTTCCGGAAGAGTAAGGATCGGAGCACTGGTCAGTCTCCGTTTTAATTCCGTAAAACTCTTCTCGCAGTCATCTGTCCATTCGTACTTTTTGTTTTTCTTGGTAAGACCCGTCATAGGGGCTGCAATTTTAGAAAAACCCTCTACGAACTTCCTGTAGTAGCCTGCTAATCCCAGAAAACTTCTGATTTCGCTGGCATTCTTTGGTCTGTCCCAGTTACTTACGGCTTCAATCTTGCTTTGGTCTACCATGACTCCATCTTTGGAAATGACATGACCCAAGAATACTACTCGATCTAGCCAGAACTCGCACTTGGAGAATTTTGCATACAGTTGTTTTTCTCGGAGAATCTGTAGTACCATGTTCAGATGTTCAGCATGTTCCTCCTGGGCTTGAGTAGATGAGGATATCGTCAATGAAGACGATCACACATTTATCAAGGTATGCTGTAAATACCTGATTCATCAAATCCATGAATATCGCAGGGGCATTTGTTACTCCGAAGGGCATAACTACGAACTCATAGTGTCCGTATCTTGTTCGGAAGGTTGTCTTGGGTATATCATCTTGTTTCACCTTCACTTGATGATAGCCGGATCTTAGGTCAATCTTCGAGAAAACAGTTGCTCCCTTCAATTGGTCGAACAAATCGTCGATCCGTGGAAGAGGGTATCTGTTCTTAATTGTTGCGTTGTTCAGCGCTCGATAGTCTATACACATTCGCATAGACCCATCCTTCTTTTAAACAAACAGTACCGGAGCTCCCCATGGAGAGTGACTAGGGCGGATAAGTCCCTTGTCGAGTAACTCCTGTAGTTGTTCTTGCAGTTCCTTTAATTCAGTTGGTGCCATCCGGTAGGGTGCTTTAGAGATTGGTTTAGTACCCGGAACTAGTTCAATCGTAAATTCTACTTCTCATCGGGTGCTAATCCTGGTAGTTCATCAGGAAATACTTCCCGATAGTTGCATACCACTCTGACCTCTTCTAGCTTCTGGCTCCTGGTTTGTCTTGCATCAACAACGTGTGCTAGAAATCCAGCACACCCTTGATCTAACATACTCTGTGCCTTTACAGCTGATAAGAATCTTTCAGTTTCCTTCCCAGATTCCCCAATAAATTCAAACATCGGTTCAGCTTCAGGTCGGAAGACTACCTTCCTCTTACGGCATTCGATTGAGGTGTAATACCCCGGTTCTGAGATTCTGATTAAGTATGGCTTAAAAGGTTAGATGGTATTATCCATATCACCAAGGTGCACCTTCCTTTTTGGAAGCCCAAACTCAAAGAACTCCAAAGTTAAGCATGCTTGGCTTGGAGAAATCTGAGGATGGGTGACCTCCTGGGAAGTTTTCCAGGGTGCGTGCGAGTGAGGACAAAGCACGCTGAAAGGACCTCCGGTGGTCTGTGGAGCTAGTCATCAAACCGATGGACAATTATGGGTAGCGTTCCCGGTTCGGTCTGGGTGGGGCCGCCCGGGCCGGGGCGTTACAGATGGTATCAGAGCAACCTTGCGACCGTGAGTGCGCCTGTGGTAGGAGCACCCAGGGCACCACCTAGCGAGGGAGATTTTGGGATTTATCTGTGGTGTGATTTGTGGTTACACAACGAGGACGTTGTGTCTTTAAGTGGGGGCGATTGTAATACCCCGGTTCTGAGATTCTGATTAAGTATGGCTTAAAAGGTTAGATGGTATTATCTATATCACCAAGGTGCACCTTCCTTTTCGGAAGCCCAAACTCAAAGAACTCCAAAGTTAAGCGTGCTTGGCTTGGAGAAATCTGAGGATGGGTGACCTCCTGGGAAGTTTTCCAGGGTGCATGCGAGTGAGGACAAAGCACGCTGAAAGGACCTCTGGTGGTCTGTGGAGTTAGTCGTTAACCCGATGGGCAATTTTGGTGACGTGCCCGGTTCGGTTCGGGTGGGGCCCGCCCGGGCCGGGGCGTTACAAGTAATGAGCGGTATCTAGCAATACATCATTACTACCCAAGTTACAAGAATGTCGAGATCCAACATCACCTTATGACTACTAATTGTGACTACTCACAATATATGACAAGTGTCCTTCTATCCTAGACATCTAGATTGGTCAATGTGAGGCATAGACCGTGTCATCCTCTGACCAATCTAAATCTTGAACTCCAAGTAGACTCACTAAATCAAATGAGCTCAATATCCTATATTGACTCATTTAGGCATGGCCATGCACTTCGTGGTCTCACTCTATCAAGAATACTGATGTCTCTCCCGTCATATAGGAGGGATAGATCCCATCTACATCACTCACATCCCTCTGCATAATTCGTTACATACCCAGTAATCACCTTTATAGTCCACCCAGTTACGGGTGACGTTTGACGAAACTAAAGTACATAACTCCTTATGTAGAGATCCATGGTGACTTCAGGTCTAAGGACTAGTAGTCATACTAATAGTCACATGAGAAAGTATATGACACTCATATAACGATCCATGATACTTTCTCATGGTAGGTCATTCAGTATACATTCTCTAATGCATACTCATGTGTCAACTTGATATCTCTATATCCATGACTTGTGAGATCAAGTCATCAAGTTGACCTACATGCTATTCTTATTGCATTAACATTGTCCCTGAATGTTAATACTCGACTAGGAATGATTAAGAGTAGTGTTCCCTATATCATCTCACTATCGGTTCAGCTAACCGATTGATATAGGTAAGAACATTCTACTCAAGGACGTTATTATACTTAGTTTATTTGGCACCAATGCAAGTAAGTATAATAACCAAAATCCAAATGCCTTTATTTATATATAGAATATGATACAATAAGTCCAATATACAATCATCAAATGATTGGTTTTAGTGCTCTAGCTAACACTGTGGCCGTGTGAACCTCACACGTCCATGCCTCAAGGCCATGTGGCACTCGAGCCCCACCTCTATATAAAGGTTTCTTCAAGATTTGAAAGGGTATCTTCTCCCTTTTGGGGGAAATTCAAGATTTGGGCATTCCTCCACCTTCTTGGAGGGATTTTCGGCGATTCTAAGGGCGGATCTTCAACGTTTCGACTCCGGGGAGTGAGGATTGGATCCGAACATGGTTTTTCATTGTAGATAAGCTTTTCTTCCCTTTCTTTCTTGGATTTGGGGATCAAGCTATTTATCTTTTCTTCTTCTTTTGGATTCTTTCCTTGTTCCATGGATTAGATCTCTTGTTCTAGGATGGAGGGAGTATTTGTAATGAAGATTTGATGTAAACTCTTGTGGATTTGCCAACATTTCTATTCCTATGATTTTACCCTGTTTGTATCTATTCTTTATTGTGTGAATTGTTGTGATTAGGGCTTAATTACCATGCTTAATTGAATGTTTGAATATCTTGTGGATCTTGTAGAGGTAATTCCTCATTCAATTTTTCGAGGGACGCCCGTGACAGGAACATGCCCGTGTAAGGACGTTTGAGGGGTAATCTTGAAGGAGAAATTAGGTATTTCAAGAGGGTAGGATAGAATGTATGCATTAATCCTTATATCTTGATGAGGTTGAGAGTAGTGGATTTCTATGTTGATTTTCCGAGGGACGCACGTGACAGGCAAGCCCGTGTAAGGACAACATAGGGTGCATTCCTAATTGATCGCATTTAGATATATTTAGCCCTAGGCCGGTTGTTTATTACAAGAGGGAACCGGCAACCTTCTACAAACGATGGACATTTGAGAAATAAGATTTGGTAGATCATTACATTGAATAACATTACAAAGAAACCAAAACTCCTAGAACATACTTTTATCATTGCCCTTATTCTTGTTTCTTATTCTTTTATTTCTTTACTTACCTTTCATAGTTACACTTAGACTTTGTAAATCAATTGATTGGTTGTTTAGCTAACTCACTTTGAGACATCTTTAGTGCTTATTCCAGTCCCTGTCGATTCGATATCTTTTATTATTACTTACGACATATTCGTACACTTGCGGAGGTCAACAATGCTTAAGCTTAACTTGACTAACCAAGTGATAGTTGCTATCCTCTAATAGTCAGTGAGTAGCTAACTGGTTAGACAGATTTTGTAATGTCAGGTTCAGGGGGAGGTTAATTATTTTTATACTTATTTTAAAATTAAATTTTACAAAATACCTCTTTTTAAATCAAGTCAAAACTAAGTGTTTTAAAAATTTCTTTGGATGTTTTTCAAAATTAGTTTTGAATGTTAAAATTAGTTTTGAAAATTAGCTCTATTTTCAAATTTTAAACTTTTCAAATTTAATTTTTAAAATGACACCTTCTAAGTGTTTTAAAATTTTCTTTGGATTTTTTTCAAAATTAGTTTTGAAAGTTAAAATTAGTTTTGAAAATTAGCTTTATTTTCAAATTTTAAACTTTTCAATTTTAATTTTGAAAATGACACCTTCTAAACTTAGTTTTTGATTTAAACCTTCCAAACTTAGTTTTAAAAGGCTATGAAAATTGGATTCTTCATTCTTGAAAATTATATTTGGGTTTCAAAACATATTTTTGAAAAGTTAACTAAAAGGTTACAAAGTTAGATTTAAAAATGAATTTTACTTAGTTAAGTTTTACAAAATCAAACATGACTTGTAAAGTGAACTTAACCCTAATATTTTTTATCTTTGCAAATTATGTTTCCAAATTGCAAAATTCTTTTCGAAAGATTAAGTTAAATTTACAAATTATCTTTCTAAAAGTTAAACGTAGCTACGTTTTGAAAAAGATAAAAGTTAAAAACTTAAGTTATTTTTCTATGTTAAACTCCCCCAAGAATATCTAACTTACATTTCTAAATTTTTTACCTTGCATTTTTTTTACAAGTTACCTTGCTGTTCTATGTTAATTTTTTGATGAATGCCAAAGGGGGAGAGTTAGGTGGTTAAGTTAGTTAAACAAACAGAACCAAATTTAAAAGCTAACTTAACAACCTTATGCTTGTTTTTTGCATATTTATCACTAACTTAACTAGGTTGTCATTACATCAAAAAGGGGGAGATTGTTGGTACGGTTAGCACTAACGGTCTAACTCAAGTTTTGATGAATGACAAAATAGGTTAAGTTAGTTTCATTGTTATTTAACACTCTGATTGAGTGGGCAAGAAAAGCCCAGACAGGTCGACGGGCTGACCTGATATCTAGCACGAAGCCCAGCTAGGTCGACGGGTCGACTGGATAGCTGGCACGAAGTCCAAACGGGTCGACGGGCTGACCGAACGTTTGGCATGAAGTCTAGCTAGGTCGACGGGCAGACTGGATAGCTAGTACGAAGCTCAGATGGGTCGAAGGACTGACCGGACGTTTGACGGGTAAGTGGAGGTAAGTCACTTGAGAGGAGTGACTATGAGGACACATTCCCGGGAAGGGAACATTAGGCGCCGATCCGACTTAGAACCATTTCGGAACTCTAAGTCAAGATCTTGACTAGATTCCGGTCTCGGAGAGATGGAATCTAATTAATATTCTATTTAAATTTAAACTGTGCTAATACTCTGTGTTGTAGGATATATATATTTGCCTCCGGACTAACGTTTTCTTGCAGGAAGGAATCTGTTGGAAAATAAGGGTCCGGGCACCCGGAGGTCCGAGCGCCCGGGAGGGATTCGGGCGCTCGGGAGGAATCCGAGTGCCCGGGAGGTGAAATTTTATCCCAACATCGCCTCGACAAGTGGAGCTCATTGATTAGCTCGGCTACGTCACAACCAGGGTGCCCTAAAGGTTCCAAGCACCCCAAACCTCCTATATAAGGAGGGTCAAGGCTGGAGTCAGAAACACAACTCACGATTCGCTCTTTGGTGCTCCTGCGACGCTGCGAAGACAGTCTGACAAACGTTTTATTCTTTTCATTCTTCTTTTCTTGTCAGTATTATTTTTCTTCTTAGATTTTCGTGTAATTTAAGTTGTATACACTTATTTCGAATTGTTAGTGAATTGCCCATCGAAAGTACCCTTGCGTGCGGGCCTTGGAGTAGGAGTCGGCACAGGCTCCGAACCAAGTAAAAAATCACTTGTGTCATTTCTTTTTGCTTTACTCTTTCCACTGCACATTCTCGATAATTTTTTTAAATCGATATTCATCCCCTCTATCGAATGCTTACGATCCAACACCCGTCTGTTCCTCTTTTCCTTTTGTAGATTCATTTACATCGAATGACTTTTACACCATTTGATGGTTCTACAAGCTCCCAGACTTGATTAGAATGCATAGATTCTATTTTAGAGTTCATTGCACTTTGCCAAGATGCTGCATCTTTATCTTGGAGTGCTTCATCATATATCCAGGGATCAAGTCCAAAGACTCTCCCAAAAACATAAATCTTTCAGGTTGTCTAACATCCCTCCCACTACAACAAGGCACTATTGTAATTGAGCATTTTTTGACACGTGTTGCAGTTACTTGTGGTATCTCATCTTGTACCGTTGGTACTAAAGTAAAAGTGTCCTCACTTATTTCCTCAAGAACAATTTTACTCATGGGTTTATGGTTCATTACATAGTCCTCTTCTAAAAATCGGGCATTGGTGCTAACAATGACCTTCTAATCTTTTGGACTATAAAACAAACCACCTTTCGTTCCTCTAGGATATCCCACGAACAAGTAAACTTCTGTACGTGACTCCAACTTATTAGCGTCTCCCTTCAGCACATGTGTTGGACTACCCCAAATCCGAATGTGTTTCAAACTAGGCTTACGCCCATTCTATAATTCTGTGGAAGTAGAGGGTGTTGGGATGTATATTATAAGTCTAACTTTTGTATGAACATCTGTTTTGAAATATTTTGAAATGAGAATCACTTTGGTGAAATGTTTGTAATTTATATTTATATATATGTCAATGCAGTTGTCCATTTAATTTATATTGTAGATAACATGGTGTGTGATGCCACACAGAAGATCTTGTTATCGGTTCCTTATAAATTATAAATGGTAGCTCACAACCAAGATGGATTGGGACAAACCATTGGAACGGTTGTAGTGTAATTTGGTATTAGTCTATCTTGACTATAAAATTACACTAGTACACTATGTGTGTATTGAGCAGGATCATTTGAGGTTCTTTGATTTGTACTGACTATATAAAAGAATAGAACCTCTGTTATTATGGATGTGCATCCTCTTAATCCCTATATTATTCAAGCACATATACTTAGTATTTATTTCTTTAACTTATCAATGGGCGAGATTTATTCATTAAATCAAAAGGCCCAATGAGTTGGGAGATAGTATTGTTTATATGGTGTGTTGTTAATTATAGAAGGAATCTGTATTCTAATTATTTAGGTTAATGATGTCCCCTTGAGAAGCTCATAAGGATTATCATGTAAACCCTGCAGGTGGACTTAGTCCAGTATGATAATAAAGTTGAGTGGTACTACTCTTGGAATCAGATGTTAATTAATTGAATTGTCAGTAACTCATTTAATTAACGGACATACGATATCTTAAACACAGGGAGATTAATGCACTCATGATAAGAAGGAGCTCATATTGTAATATGGGATTGGTGCGGTAGTTCAATAATAACCCTTTAGCGGTATGGGTTATTATTGATGGCTTGAGTTAAGTGTTCGGGCCGAATACAGGATGCCCAAGCCCATCAGGAGTCCTAAACCAATTCCTCCTCTAGGTCCTTGTTCTAGCCTCTATATAAAGCCTCGCATCCACCCATCGAGGTTAAGATTTTGGTTAATCTTGCTTCGCTAGGGCCGGCGCCACCACCCCCTCCTCCTAGGACCGGCGCCACCTCCAACTCATGCTAGGGCCAGCGCCACCTCCACACTCACTATAAAGCAAATGTCTTTATATACATAGGAATATGATATAATGAGTCCAAACAACAATCATCATATGATTGGCTCTAGGGCTCTAACTAACAATCTCCCACTAGCACTAGTGCCAATCAGTGTAGGCTCTAAGGCCCAATGACCTAGTGTGACCATCATGCTTTCTCTGTGCCAAAGACTTGGTCAAGGGATCAGCGATGTTAGCCTCTGTAGGTACTCTACAAATCTTCATATCTCCTCTATTGATGATCTCTCGAATGAGGTGGAAGCGTCGTAGTATGTGTTTGGTCCGCTGGTGTGAGCGAGGTTCCTTAGCCTGTGCAATTGCTCCATTGTTGTCAAAATAGAGCTCTATCGGATCGGCTATGCTAGGAACCACCCCAAGCTTAGTAATGAACTTGCGGATCTAAACTGCCTCCTTTGCTGCTTCTGATGCAGCAATATACTCGGCCTTTGTTGTAGAATCAGCAACTGTGTCCTGCTTCAAACTCTTCCAGCTCACAGCACCACCATTCAAGCAAAACACGAACCCAGACTGTGATCTATAATCATCCTGGTCAGTTTGGAAGCTAGCATCACTGTAACCCTTTACAGCTAGCTCATCATCGTCTCCATATATCAAGAAATATTCTTTAGTCCTTCTTAAGTACTTAAGAATATTCTTGACTGCTATCCAGTGACTTTCACCTAGATCGTACTGGAAGTGTGTGCTCTTAATCCTAATATAATAACAAGCACATATGTTTGATATTTATTTATTTAATTTATCAATGGGTGAGATTTAGTTCGATGAATCAATAAGCCCGATAAGTTGGGAAATGATATCACTTATAGTGTGTGTTGTTGATTATAGAAGGAAACTGTGTCCTACTGATCTAGGTTGAGAATGTCCCCAAGAGGAGCTCATAAGGATTGTCATGTTAAACCCTGCAGGTGGACTTAGTCCGACATGACGATGAAGTTGAGTGGTACTACTCTTGGAGCTAGATATTAATTAAGTGAGTTGTCAGTAACTTACTTAATTAGTGGACATTTGTTATCTTAAACACAGGGAGACTAACACACTCATAATAAGAAGGAGCCCAAAAATGTAATTTGGGATTGGTGCGGTAGTTCAATAATAGTTCTTTAGTGGAATGAATTATTATTGATGAAATTAAGTTGTGTGTTCGGGGCGAACACGGGATACTTAATTTCATCGGGAGACCAAAACCAATTCCTCCTCTCGGTCCCTATCGTAGCCTCTAGTATATAGAGATTTATACCCACCGCATACCCACCTTCTTACCCATCCAATGGGGCCGGCCAAGCTAGGGTCGGCCAAGTCCAAGTGGATGAGCCATGTAGGTGGCCGGCCAAAGCTTGGGTCCCAAGCTTAGGTGGCCGGCCACTAGAATATTAAAAAGGATTTTTATTAAAATTATTTCTTATGTGGATATCATGATTTTAAAAGAGAGTTTAAAAAATTAAAAATTTCCTTTTATAACTTTCTACAAAAGATTAAGAGAAGAGATTAATCTCTTTTCTTATTTGTAGATTAAAAGGATGGTTTTAATTTTTGGTAAAAACTTTCCTTATTTGTAAATCATCTACATGTTTAAAAGAGAGTTTAAAATTTGAAATCTTTCCTTATTTGTTGATTAAAGGAGGATTTTAAATTTTAAGAAAACTTTCAATTTTAATCATGTTCATGATTTAAAAGAGAGTTTAAAATTAAATATTCTCTTTTATAAGTTTCTACAAAAGATTAAGAAAAGATTTGATATCTTTCCTTATTTGTAGATTAAAAGAGATTTTAATTTTAGATATAACTTTCTTTTATCCACATGTTTAAAAGAAATATTTTAATTTATAAAATTTCCTTTTTATTAACCACCATGAAGGGAAAAATTATTTGAGAAATTTTTATAAATTTCCGAAAGCAAATTAGGAAGTTTTAATTCTTGTGTGAATTAAAATTTCCTTGATTTGTGGAATGGTGTGGCCGGCCATTGTATTTGTAAAAAGGAAATTATTTTTAATTAAATAAAATTTTCTTTTTCATGGCAAAATAATTAAGGAAGTTTTTAATTAAATTTCCTTATTTGCCAAGACCAAGGATTATAAAAGAGGGGGTAGAGAAGGCTTCATGGTGAACAACTCTATTCTATTCTTCCTCTCTTTTCCTCCTTGGTGGTCGGCCCTAGCTTCTTTCTCTTCTCTTCTTCTTGTGGCCGGTGGCAATCCCTCTTGGAGCTCTTGATGGTGGCCGGTTCTAGCTAGGAGAAGAAAGAGAGAAAGGAGGTTTTGTTTCTTGCATCCCTTGGAGCTTGGTGGTGGTGGCCGGACCTCTACTTCTCTTGGAGAATTTTGGTGGCCGAAACCTAGAAGGAAGAAGAAGGTGCTTGGTGGTTCTCATCTCGGAAGATCGTTGCCCACACAACGTCCGAGGTTAGAAGAGGAATACGGTAGAAGATCAAGAGGTCTTTCTAGAAGGTATAACTAGTATTTTTTCTTTCCGCATCATACTAGTTATTTTTGGAAATAATACCAAATACAAGAGGCTTACGATTCTAGTGTTTCGAATTTGTTTTCGATATAGTGTTCTTTTGTTTTTCTTTTCCTTGTGATTTGATTGTTCTTTTCGGTTAACCTAAAGTTATTTTAGGAAATTAAATATTAGCTTTCCATAAAAGGTTTTGTCTAGTCGGTGGTGGTTGCTCCCATATCCAAGAAGGCCATGTGCCTCGCCACGTCAGTACTGGGAACCAATTATGGAAATTAATGTTTAATGAAATTAATAACTTAAGGTGATTTGGGTCGAACGTGTTAAGTTCCGCAGGAGATCCAAGTCTAAACCTAAAAGAACATATAGATTAAGTTTTGGATCAAAAGTGTTAAGTTCCGCAGGCGATCCAAAATTTAATTTAAAAGAACACATGGTAGCTAGGAAAAGGTTCAGACCTTTGTACAAAATTTTTGTACAGTGGAATCTCTAGGTTTTCCGAGTAGCAACCATGTGACAGCGGCAGAAATCTCTTCTTGGAGTTCTGCATGACAAACTGTAGTAATACCTTGTCAATATATGTACTCTGACTTAGGCCAAGCAATCTCTTCGATCTATCTCTATAGATCTGTATGCCTAGAATACGGGCTACTTCACCTAAGTCCTTCATTGAGAAACAATTCCCTAGCGAAGTCTTTACAAACTGCAGCAAAGGGATGTCGTTCCCAATGGGTAGTATGTCATCCACATAAAATACAAGGAAGACAACTGTGTTCCCTACAACCTTCTTGTAGACACAGGGTTCATCTTCATTCTTGATGAAACCAAACTGTTTGATCGCATCATCGAATCGAAGATTCTAGCTCCGAGAAGCTTGCTTTAGTCCATAAATGGACTTATGCAGCTTGCATACTCTGCCAGTATGCTGTGGATCTACAAAACTCTCAGGTTGTGTCAAGTACACATCCTCGAGCAGGTTTTCATTCAGAAATGTTGTTTTGACATCCATCTGCCAGATCTCATAATCCTGGTATGCTGCAATAGCAAGCATGATCCGAATGGACTTAAACATCGCTACTGGAGAAAAGGTTTCATCATAGTCAATACTATGAATTTGTTTGAAACCTTTAGCTACCAAACGACCCTTATATATCAGTCCATCCATGTCAGTCTTTATCTTAAAGACCCACTTACACCCAATGGGTTTTATCCCTTCAGGTGGATCAACCAAAGTCCATACTTCGTTGGTGTACATGGATTCCATTTCGGAGCTCATGGCCTCTAGCCATTTCTCAGAATCTGGTCTCATTACAGCTTCCTGATAAGAGGTAGGCTCATTCTCAATAAGCATAGCGTCATCATGGTCAGATAAGAGAAATGAGTATCGCTCAGGCTGACGACGTACCCTATCAGACCTGCGAAGAGGTATGTCTACTTGAACTGGTTGTTGTTCCTCAACTCCTTGTGGAACAATCTCATCATCCACAATAGTTTGTGGTTCCAGTTCAACTTCCATCAAGGCTTCAATGCTATGGTCCATATCTTGAACTTCTTCAAGATTGAACATACTCCCACTAGTTTTTTTAGAAACAAAGTCTCTTTCTAGAAACACCTCAGTCTTACCCACAACTACTTTGTGTTGACCGGGAATGTAGAAGTAATATCCCTTCGTTTCCTTGGGATAACCTATAAAATAGTACTTATCGGATTTGGGTCCCAGTTTGTCCGAGACATGACGTCGAACGTAAGCCTCACAACCCCAAATCCTCATAAAAGACACCTGGGCATCTCTCCCAGTCCATATCCTATATGGTGTCTTTATCACAGCCTTGGATGGAACACGGTTGAGTATGAAGGCTGCTGTGTCCAGTCCAGAGCATAGCCCCAAAGAGATGTAGGAAGATCTGTGTGACTCATCATAGATCGTACTATATCTAATAGGATATGATTTCTCCTTTCGGATACAACCATTCCACTGTGGTGTTCCAGTAGGAGTGAGTTGGGATAGAATCCCACACTCAGCTAGATAGTCACGAAACTCATGGCTAAGGTATTCTCCACCTCGATCTGATCGAAGTATCTTAATACTCTTGTCAAGCTGGTTTTGTGCTTCATTCATGAATGCTTTGAACTTTTCAAAGGATTCTGACCTATGTGTCATCAAATACACATAATCATATCTACTGAAGTCATCAGTAAATGTAATGAAGTACCTATAACCACCCCTGGCAGTAACATTGAAAGGGCCACATACATCACTATGTATAAGTCCTAATAAGTCAGTCGCTCTTTTACTGTGTCCACTAAAGGGAGTCTTGGTCATCTTGCCCAGTAGGCATGACTCACATGTCTCATATGATTCGAAATCAAATGAGTCCAGCAAACCATCTTTATGGAGCTGGGATAAGCATTTGTCATTTATATGACCTAAGCGACAGTGCCAGAGATAGGTTTGGTTCATTTCATTTGATTTGAACCTTTTAGTATTTATGTTATAGATGGAGTTCTCTAAGTCTAGAATATAGAGTTCGTTCATCAGAGGTGCACTACAATAGAACATATCATTTAAATAAACTGAACAACATTTATTCTTTATTATAAACGAAAAACCTTTCTTGTCCAAACAAGAAATTGAAATTATGTTCTTAGTAAGAGTAGGCACATAACAATTTTCATCTAATTCTAGTACAAGCCCAGAGGGCAGAGATAGAAAGTAAGTCCCTACAGCAACAGCAGCAACCTGTGCTCCATTGCTTACTCGTAGGTTCACCTCGCCCTTCGTTAATGCCCTGCTATTTCTCAATGCCTGCACATTAGCACAAATGTGAGAAGCACATCCGGTATCTAATACCCATGATGAAGAAATAGATAGATTGACTTCGATAACATATATACCTGAAGTAGAAGTCTCACTTCTCTTCTTCTTAAGATCTTCCAGGTAGACTTTGCAATTCCTCTTCCAGTGCCCGATCTGACCGCAGTGGAAGCAGGTAGCATCATTCGCAACCCCTCCTTTGGGTTTCAGTGCCTTGCCTTTTCCCTTGGGTTGGGACTTTCCCTTACATTTAGGCTTGCCCTTGCCTTTGTGCCTTTGCACCATCAAAATGGAGTTGGGCTTAACCTTTTTAAGGTTGAGCTCAGCAGTTCTTAACATGCTTAACAGCTCGAGCAGGGGTTTATCAATTTCGTTCATGTTGTAATTTTGAACAAATTAATTGTAACTATCCGGTAATGATTGCAAGATCAAGTCAGTGGTCAGCTCTTGGCCAAGTGGGAATCTCAACCTTTGTAGGTTTTCTATGTACCCAATCATCTTGAGTACATATGGTCCTACGAGAGTCCCGTCTTGCATCTTGCACTGAAACAGTGCCTTAGAGATCTCGAATCTCTCGTGTCTAGCTTGTCCTTGATATAGTTGACGAAGATGTTCAACCATATCATAAGCACCCATCAACTCGTGTTGCTTTTGAAGCTTAGAATTCATGGTCGCGAGCATGAGATAGGACACATCTAATGCGTCATCTTGATGTTTCTTATAAGCATCATGGTCAGCTCACGTGGCAGTGGCAGGAGGTGCCTCGGGAATGGGCGTATCCAGGACGTACAGTTTCCTTTCCTGAGTAAGAACAATTCTCATGTTCCTGTACCAGTCCAGGAAGTTAGCTCTATTGAGCTTGTCCTTATCAAGGACAGAACACAGGGAGAAGGTGTTCGTGTTTGACGACATGGCAATCTACAACAGAAAAATGTAGAAAATAAATATCATATTCCACTAATCATTTAATTAGGCTTTTAATTAAACGATGCTCCCACTGAATTATAAAACTTTTGTAGAATCGAGTCATAGATGTGGTCAAACCACACTCACTAGATTCTAACCAACTAGCTATAATTCATGTGGGACAAGATCCACATCATACTACGCCTTGAGTTAGCTTTGGCTAAATCGCCCAAGACTTAGTATGATCGGTAGGTAACTAATTACCAATTACATCCCTATGCAACTCTTGTTTCCGCATGTATATTAAAACTTGAGTTAGCTTTGGCTAAATCGCCCAAGAGTTAATATAAATGTGATTTTGACCTATCTTCCAACCATTGGAAAATGCCTATAGTTAAACCCGATCCAATTGAATTTAACTAGTTTTACTCAATCTGATTAAGTTTGTACTCACCCAGGCGTTGATAGGCGGGACCAAGATTGGCCCTCCGCACCCTACTAAGATAATATGCGTTGCTCTGCTTTGGCATATTCAACAACAACATGTGATCGAGGTAGTGATGGGTATCACGGCATGGTAGGCATTTTGAGTTGACACGATTAAGATATAATGTAATCGTTGATGTGTATCATATACGCGATTAAGATCTAATCTAATCGTGGTGCATCATATACGTGATTTAGATCTAATCTAATTGTTAAGGCACTAATTAATTACTCTACTCTAGCATGCATCACATACACACACACAAGCAATTAATTAAATTGTGATTAGTCATGGCCCTACTACGATCTTCTCAAGCCAATGAGAAGATCGGATGGTCAACCTAGGGTCAACAGCTTCCCCAAGCTCCTCCCTTTGACCGCCATGTGTTGCTCGCACCCTCCTCGTAACTCCTCCTCGAGTGGACCTTCCACCGCTCCAATTTTGTACATTACAAATTTGAAACTCGAATTACATTCCAGTCTAAACTATTTTACAACAGGAAATTGTTGGGTTCTTCGAGCCGCGAAAATCGCTTTTTCGCGTCGCGGAAACCCCGAAGGACCCAAAGCCGTAGATCCGTGCAAAGATTCGTATAAAAAATTCGAAAAACTATTTCTTGTACGAGTTCAAAAACTGATCTACTACTTAGATCTATGAGGAAAAAGTGTTTACCCTTGATGCGATGCCCTTCGCGTTCCCGCTCGTCCAAATGATGGCGGATTTCAAGACCGTCAAGCGCCGGTCCTCTAGAAGTATCTACACGGACACACTAGATGGAGATGACCAAAAACCAAGGTGTGCTAGCACCTATGTGGTTCGGCCAAGGGAGGAGAGGGAGAGGGAGAGCTTGAGAGGGAGAAGGAGGAAGATGCACACAAGTGAATGAAAAATGAATTTTTTCACCGAAAAACCAAGTGGCCGGCCACATTTCAAAATTCACATTAATTGCATTAATTGCAATTAATATGAAACCATAAAATCACATTAATTGCATTAATTGCAATTAATATGAAACCATTAAGAGAGTGGCTTTGTTACTTCCATGAGGTGGCACCCATGATGATGTGGAACATCATTATTGGTCCACCTAATGCCAACTCACCAATGAGGTGGCAAAAGGTCAAGTCAAAATTGACCTTTGGTCTTCCTTCTCAAGTCAAGTCAAACTTGACTCAATCTCTACCATGGTGGATCTAATCCAACCATTTGATTCGAGCCAACTTAATATAATGAATCTAATTCATTAAATTAAATTGATTCAATGAGTCAAAATCTAAATTAGACTCATTTAACACATGAATCAACTTGAGTCGAACTCAAGTTAGCCCAATTAGGATTACTCTTAATCCAATTTGATTCATCAAATGAATCTAATCCTCTTGGTTCATCATATGAACCTAATCTCCACCTAATTGTCCTAAGTGTGTGACCCTATAGGTTCTTGTAACGTTGGCAATGCCCTAAACCCATTTAGGAGCATAAGTAATGAGCGGTATCTAGCAACACATCATTACTACCCAAGTTACAAGAATGTCGAGATCCGACATCACCTTGTGACTACCAATTGTGACTACTCACAAAATAATGACAAGTGTCCTTCTATCCTAGACATCTAGATTGATCAATATGAGGCATAGACCGTGTCATCCTCTAATCAATCTAAATCTTGAACTCCAAGTTAGACTCACTCGATCAAATGAGCTCAACATCTAATGTTGACTCATTTGGGCATGGCCATGCGCTTAGTGGTCTCACTCTATCAAGAATAGCGATGTCGCTCCCGTCATATGGGAGGGATAGATCCCATCTACATCACTCACATCCCTCTGCATAATTCGTTACATACCCAGTAATCGCCTTTATAGTCCACCCAGTTACGGGTGACGTTTGACGAAACTAAAGTACATAACTCCTTATGTAAGGATCCATGGTGACTTCAGGTCTAAGGACTAATAGTCATACTAATAGCCACATGAGAAAGTATATGACACTCATATAACGATCCATGATACTTTCTCATGGCGGGTCATTCAGTATACATTCTCTAATGCATACCCATGTGTCAACTTGATATCTCTATATCCATGACTTGTGAGATCAAGTCATCGAGCTGACCTACATGCTAGTCTTATTGTATTAACATTGTCCCAGAATGCTAATACTCGACTAGGAATGATTTAGAGTAGTGTTCCCTATATCATCTCACTATCGATTCAACTAATCGATTGATATAGGTATGAACCTTCTACTCAAGGACGCTATTATACTTAGTCTATTTGGCACTAATATAAATAAGTATAATAACCAAACAAATGCCTTTATTAATATACAAGAATATGATATACATGAGTCCGTACAATCATCAAATTATTGGCTCTAGGGCTCTAACTAACAATCTCCCACTAGCACTAGTGCCAATCAGTATAGGCTCTAAGGCCTAATGACCTAGTGTGACCATCATGCTTCCTCTGTGCCAAAGCCTTGGTCAAGGGATCTGCGATGTTAGCCTCTGTAGGTACTCTGCAAATCTTCACATCTCCTCTATCGATAATCTCTCGAATGAGATGGAAGCGCCGTAGTATGTGCTTGGTCCGCTGGTGTGAGCGAGGTTCCTTCGCCTGTGCTATAGCTCCATTGTTGTCACAATAGAGCTCAACTGGGTCAGTGATGCTAGGAACCACCCCAAGTTCAGTGATGAACTTGCGGATCCAAACTGCCTCCTTTGCTGCCTCTGATGCAGCAATATACTCGGCCTCTGTTGTAGAATCAGCTATTGTGTCCTGCTTCGAACTCTTCCAGCTTACAGCACCACCATTTAAGCAAAACACGAACCCTGACTGCGATCGATAATCATCCTGATCGGTCTGGAAGCTGGCATCACTGTAACCCTTTACAGTTAGCTCATCATTGCCTCCATATATCAAGAAATATTATTTAGTCCTTCGTAAGTACTTAAGAATATTCTTGACCGCTATCTAGTGACTTTCACCTGGATTTGACTGGTATCTGCTCGTCATGCTCAAAGCATACGAGACATCAGGTCGAGTACACAGCATGGCGTACATGATCGATCCTATGGCTGAGGCATAAGGGATCTGATCCATGCGGTCTCTCTCCTCTCTAGAAGAGGGACCTTGAGTCTTCGAAAGACTCACGCCATGTGACATCGGCAGAAATCCCTTCTTGGAATTCTGCATGGCAAACCGAAGGAGTACCTTGTCAATATATGTACTCTGACTTAGGCCAAGCAATCTCTTAGATCTATATCTATAGATCTGTATCCCAAGAATGCGAGATGCCTCGCCTAAGTCCTTCATTGAGAAGCAACTCCCTAGCCATGTCTTGACAGACTGAAGCATAGGGATGTCCTTCCCAATGAGTAGTATGTCATCCACATACAGTATGAGGAAGACAACTATGTCCCTTACAACCTTCTTGTAGACACAAGGCTCATCTTCGTTCTTGATGAAACCAAATTGTTTGATCGCATCATCGAATCGAAGATTCCAGCTACGAGAAGCTTGCTTTAGTCCATAAATGGACCTATGCAGCTTGCATACTCTACTAGTATGTTGTGGATCTACAAAACCCTCAGGTTGTGTCATGTACACATCTTCGAGTAGGTTTCCATTCAGAAACGCGGTTTTGACATCCATCTGCCATATCTCATAGTCATGGTAGGCTGCAATAGCAAGCATGATCCGAATGGACTTAAACATCGCCACTGGAGAAAAGGTTTCATCATAGTCAATACCATGAATCTGCTTGAAACCTTTAGCTACTAAGCGACCCTTATAGATAAGTCCATCCATGTCAGTCTTTCTCTTAAAGACCCACTTGCACCCAATGGGTTTTACCCCTTCAGGTGGATCAACCAAAGTCCATACTTGGTTGGTGTACATGGATTCTATCTCGGATCTCATGGCTTCTAGCCATTTCTCAGAATCTGGTCTCATCACAGCTTCTTGATAGGTGGTAGGCTCATCCTCTATGAGCACAATGTCATCATGGTTAGACAAGAGAAATGAGTATCTCTCAGGCTGACGACGTACCCTATCAGACCTGCGAAGAGGTATGTCTACTTGAACTGGTTGTTGTTCCTCAACTCCTTGTGGAACAACATCATCCACAACACTTTGTGGTTCCAGTTCAATTTCCATCGAGGCATCAGTGCTATTGTTCGCATCTTGAACTTCTTCAAGATCGAATGTGCTCCCACTAGTCTTTCTAGAAACAAAATGTGATGAAGTACCTATAACCGCCTCTAGCAGCAACATTGAAAGGGCCACATACTGTTAATTAGAGCCCTAGAGCCAATCATTTGATGATTGTATGGACTCATGTATATCATATTCTTGTATATCAATAAAGGCATTTGTTTGGTTATTATACTTATTTATATTAGTGACAAATAGACTAAGTATAATATCGTCCTTGAGTAGAAGGTTCATACCTATATCAATCGATTAGTTGAATCGATAGTGAGATGATATAGGGAACACTACTCTAAATCATTCCTAGTCGAGTATTAACATTCAGGGACAATGTTAATACAATAAGACTAGCATGTAGGTCAGCTCGATGACTTGATCTCACAAGTCATGGATATAGAGATATCAAGCTGACACATGGGTATGCATTAGAGAATGTATACTGAATGACCCGCCATGAGAAAGTATCATGGATCGTTATATGAGTGTCATATACTTTCTCATGTGACTATTAGTATGACTATTAGTCCTTAGACCTGAAGTCACCATGGATCCCTACATAAGGAGTTATGTACTTTGGTTTCGTCAAACGTCACCCGTAACTGGGTGGACTATAAAGACGATTACTGGGTATATAACGAATTATGTAGAGGGATGTAGATGGGATCTATCCCTCCCATATGACGGGAGCGACATCGGTATTCTTGATAGAGTGAGACCACTAAGTGCATGGCCATGCCCAAATGAGTCAACATTAAATGTTGAGCTCATTTGATCGAGTGAGTCTACTTGGAGTTCAAGATTTAGATTGATTAGAGGATGACACGGTCTATGCCTCATATTGATCACCACTGAATTCTATAATTCTTGTGGGACAAGATCCACATCATACTAACCCTTGAGTTAGCTTTGGCTAATACGCCCAAGGCTTAGTATGATCGGTAGGTAACGATTACCAATTACATCTCTATGCAACTCTTGTTTATAGAATCAATATCCGCATTTATATTAAAACTCGAGTTAGCTTTGGCTAATACGCCCGAGAGTTAATATAGATGTGATTTTGATCTATCTTTTCCAACCGTTGGAATAATGCCTATAGTCGACTCGTTCCAACCGAGTAACTAGGAATACTCAATCTAATTGAGTTTGTATTCACCCATGCGTTGATAGGCGGGACCAAGATTGTCCCTCCGTACCCTACCAAGATAATATGTATTGCTCTGCTTTGGCAGATTCAACAATACATGTGATCGAGGTAGTGATAGGTATCACGGCACGGTTAGGCATTTTAGAGTTGGTTCGATCTAGATCTAATCTAATCGAGAAGAATGCATCTTGTGCACGACTTAGATCTAATCTAATCGCAAGGGTGCATCATGTGCACGACTTAGATCTAATCTAATCGTTAAGGCACTAATTAATTAATTAATTATAAAACATACATCAAATACATAATAATTAATTAATTAATCTATTTGTGATTTAGTCATGGCCCTACTACGATCTTCTCAAGCCAATGAGAAGATCGAATGGTCAACCTAGGGTCAACAGCTTCTCCAAGCGCCTCCCTTTGACCACCTTGTGTTGCTCGTGCCCGCCTTGGAACTCCGTCTCGTGTGGACCCTCCACCGCTCCAATTTGTACATTACAATTTGAAACTCGAGTTACATTCGAGTCTAAATCTAATTTACAACAAGAAAATAAGAGAAGGCACGACGCGCAGGTCGCGAATATAATACAACACTCGCAAACACATAACGACACGCAGTCCGTATTATGAATTACAACACAACCAATCATATTGGGCTTTGGGCCATGACTATCACAAATTAATATATATAATTCAAAATTATATATTTTCATAATTTTCTATAATTTTAAAATTAATTTTTACAATTTTACAAGTAAAATTTCCCGGCGGCCCCATTTAGCGGTTTCGGGCGCAATCGCGGAACGGATCCCCTTGCGGGGCCCAGGGGCAGCGCCCCTACCCGCGATCTAACCATCGTGAGGGTTCCTTTGCGATCCAACAGCACCTAAACCCGCTGTCCCAAAACGATTTGGGCCGAGACATTACCGTTTCGGAAAAATCTTCCCGACGGGTTTGTTTTTAGCGATTTCGGGTGCGATCGCAGAGCAAATCCCCTTGCGGGGTTAGGGGCAGCGCCCCTACCCACGATCTAACCATCGTGAGTTGCTCCGTTGCAATCTAAAGGCACCCGAGTCCGATGTCCCAAAAGATTTTGGGTCGAAACGAAGCCGTTTGGGAAAATTCTTCCCGATAGCCAAAGCCTACAAGTGCCGAGACACTTGTGCTTCGCCTATAAGGAAAAATTACCCATAAAAACATAAAAATTGAATTTTTATAGAAAATCACAGAAGCTTTTTGTTTTCCAAAAACCAAAAACTAACTCGTACAAGTCTTTGCAAGTGGCTCTGATACCACTGTTGGGTTCTTCGAGCCGCGAAAACTGCTTTTTCGCGTCGCGGAAACCCCGAAGGACCCAAACCCGTAGATCTGTGCAAAGATTTGTATAAAAATTCGAAAAACTATTTCTTGTACGAGTTCAAAAACTGATCAACTACTTAGATCTATGAGGAAAAATTGTTTACCCTTGATGCGATGCCCTTCGCGTTCCCGCCAGATGCTGGATCTCAAGACCGTCAAGCGCCGGTCCTCTAGAAGTATCCACACGGACACACTAGATGGAGATGACCAAAAACCAAGGTGTGCTAGTACCTATGTGGTTCGGCCAAGGGAGGAGAGGGAGAGGGAGAGCTTGAGAGGGAGAAGGAGGAAGATGCACACAAGTGAATGAAAAATGAATTTTTTCACCCAAAAACCAAGTGGCCGGCCACATTTCAAAATTCACATTAATTGCATTAATTGCAATTAATATGAAACCATAAAATCACATTAATTGCATTAATTGCAATTAATATGAAACCATTAAGAGAGTGGCTTTGTTACTTCCATGAGGTGGCACCCATGATGATGTGGAACATCATTATTGGTCCACCTAATGCCAACTCACCAATGAGGTGACAAAAAGGTCAAGTCAAAATTGACCTTTGGTCTTCCTTCTCAAGTCAAGTCAAACTTGACTCAATCTCTACCATGGTGGATCTAATCCAACCATTTGATTCGAGTCAACTTAATATAATGAATCTAATTCATTAAATTAAATTGATTCAATGAGTCAAAATCTAAATTAGACTCATTTAACACATGAATCAACTTGAGTCGAACTCAAGTTAGCCCAATTAGGATTACTCTTAATCCAATTTGATTCATCAAATGAATCTAATCCTCTTGGTTCATCATATGAACCTAATCTCCACCTAATTGTCCTAAGTGTGTGACCCTATAGGTTCTTGAAACGTTGGCAATGCCCTAAACCCATTTAGGAGCATAAGTAATGAGCGGTATCTAGCAACACATCATTACTACCCAAGTTACAAGAATGTCGAGATCCGACATCACCTTGTGACTACCAATTGTGACTACTCACAAAATAATGACAAGTGTCCTTCTATCCTAGACATCTAGATTGATCAATATGAGGCATAGACCGTGTCATCCTCTAATCAATCTAAATCTTGAACTCAAGTTAGACTCACTCGATCAAATGAGCTCAACATCTAATGTTGACTCATTTGGGCATGGCCATGCGCTTAGTGGTCTCACTCTATCAAGAATAGCGATGTCGCTCCCGTCATATGGGAGGGATAGATCCCATCTACATCACTCACATCCCTCTGCATAATTCGTTACATACCCAGTAATCGCCTTTATAGTCCACCCAGTTACGGGTGACGTTTGACGAAACTAAAGTACATAACTCCTTATGTAGGGATCCATGCTGACTTCAGGTCTAAGGACTAATAGTCATACTAATAGCCACATGAGAAAGTATATGACACTCATATAACGATCCATGATACTTTCTCATGGCGGGTCATTCAGTATACATTCTCTAATGCATACCCATGTGTCAGCTTGATATCTCTATATTCATGACTTGTGAGATCAAGTCATCGAGCTGACCTACATGCTAGTCTTATTGTATTAACATTGTCCCTGAATGCTAATACTCGACTAGGAATGATTTAGAGTAGTGTTCCCTATATCATCTCACTATCGATTCAACTAATCGATTGATATAGGTATGAACCTTCTACTCAAGGACGCTATTATACTTAGTCTATTTGGCACTAATATAAATAAGTATAATAACCAAACAAATGCCTTTATTAATATACAAGAATATGATATACATGAGTCCGTACAATCATCAAATGATTGGCTCTAGAGCTCTAACTAATAGAAATAAAATAGAAAGGCACGACGTGCAGGTCGCGTATCACATATACAACACGCACAATCACACGAAAATGGCATGCAGGCCATATTTTGAATTACAACACATATTTCCAATCAAATTGGGTTCTTTGGGCCATGACCATCACAAAATTATACATAATTCTAAATTATGTAATTTCCATATATTTCTATAATTTTTTCTACTATTTTTACAATTTTATGAATTACAACCTCCCGGCGGTCCCGTTTAGCGATTTTCGGGTGCGATCGCGGGACAATGCCCCTTACGGGGTAAGGGTGTAACACCCACGAATTTTTATAAGTACATGTGTATTATTTTCATTAGAGCATGGAAATAAATAGAAAGAATAAGAAAAAAAGAGGACTAAGAAACAAAATAAAAATAAATGGTAAGAGGTGGAGGCCAAGGATTGAACCTTGAACCTCCCACAAATAATGGAGGAAGACTAATGATATAATCACCACTAGGAAGGAATAAAAATGGTAGTTAAAGGAGAGAATAAAAATAAAGCAAAGAGCAAGAGAAAACCAAATAAAAATGGTAGTTAAGAGAAGGAACAAGAAGAAGGCAAGTTGCCTTCCTCACCTTTCCCTCTTCTCATTTTCGTGAGAATCAAGAGAAGAGACATGGGAGAGTTAAGAGAGGGAATTAATGAAGGCATAAATTCCCCTCATGGTGAATAAATGGAAAATGAGAAAGGAAATCTCTCATTTTCTCCTTCTTCCTCCTCCTTCCTCCTTTTCCTTTCTCCACCGAGACCAAGGACTCCCCCATCTCCTTAATCCGAACACTAAGCTCAGTTCCTTTTTAAGAAAAGTAAATCTAGAGAGGACACCTACAAGACCTATCCTTTCCAAGCAAGAAAAACAAGAAGAGGTACATGTTGGGTTCGTCGGGCCGCGAAAACCGCTTTTTCGCGTCGTGGAAACCCCGAGTCACCCGAAGCCATGGATCTCGTGCAAAGATTCGTAAACAAAACTTTTCGAAAAACCTTTTCTTGTACAAGTTTGTAAAAACTTTAGATCTACACTAAAGTTAAGATCATTACCCTTGATGCGCGCCTCACGCGAATCCCGCTCGTCCAAATGTTGCCGGATCTCAAGACCGTCAAGCGCATGGTCCTCTAGAAGTATCCACACGGACACACTAGATGGAGGTGACCAAAAACCAAGGTGTGCTAGCACCTATGTGGTTCAGCCAAGGAAGGAGGAGAGGGAGAGAGCAAGAAGAACTCTAGGAGGAAGAAGAAGGAATGAAAGATAGAATCAATTTTCAAAAATGAAAATTGTTCTCCACATTCAAGTGGCCGGCCACCTTCTAGGAGGTGTAACCCCCACATTAATTCCAATTAATGTGGAGACCATTAAGAGTTGTAACCCCCATGAGGTGGCACTCTAGGATGATGTGGATCAACACTATTGGTCCACATCTTGCCACCTCACTAAATGACATGGCAACAAGTGTAACCTCCTCATTTAATGTGGGCCGGCCACATTAAATGCTATGGAGGCTTGTAACCTCCATGAGGTGGCACACATTGATGATGTGGAGCAATTCTATTGGTCCACATCTTGCCAACTCACTAGTGATGTGGCAAAAGTCAAGTCAAACATGACTTTTCTCTTCCTCTCAAATCAAGTCAAACTTGATCAAATCTCTCTCATGGTTGATCTAATCCAACCATATGATTCAAGCCAACTTAATATAATGAATCTAATTCATTAAATTAAGTTGATTTAATGAGTCATAATCTAAATTAGACTCATTGAATACATGAATCAACTTGAGTCCAACTCAATTAGCCCAATTTGGATTACTCTTAATCCAATATGATTCATCAAATGAATCTAATCCTCTTAGTTCATCATATGAACCAAATCTCCATCTAATTGTCCTTAGTGTGTGACCCTATAGGTTCTTATAACGTTGGCAATGCCCTAAACCCATTTAGGAGCATAAGTAATGAGCGGTATCTAGCAACACATCATTACTACCCAAGTTACAAGAATGTCGAGATCCGACATCACCTTGTGACTACTAATTGTGACTCCTCACAATATATGTCATTGTCCTTCTATCCTAGACATCTAGATTGATCAATATGAGGCATAGACCATGTCATCCTCTAATCAATCTAAATCTTGAACTCCAAGTAGACTCACTCGATCAAATGAGCTCAACATCAAATGTTGACTCATTTGGGCATGACCATGCACTTCGTGGTCTAACTCTATCAAGAATATTGATGTCGCTCCCGTCATACGGAAGGGATAGATCCCATCTACATCACTCACATCCCTCTGCATAATTTGTTACATACCCAGTAATCGCCTTTATAGTCCACCCTGTTACGGGTGACGTTTGACGAAACCAAAGTACATAACTCATGTAGGGATCCATGGTGACTTCAGGTCTAAGGACTAATAGTCATACTAATAGCCACATGAGAAAGTATATGACACTCATATAACGATCTATGATACTTTCTCATGGCGGGTCATTCAGTATACATTCTTCAATGTATACCCATGTGTCAGCTTGATATCTCTATATCCATGACTTGTGAGATCAAGTCATCGAACTGACCTACATGCTAGTCTTATTGCATTAACATTGTCCCTGAATGTTAATACTCGACTAGGAATGATTTAGAGTAGTGTTCCCTATATCATCTCACTATCGATTCAACTAATCGATTGATATAGGTATGAACCTTCTACTCAAGGACGCTATTATACTTAGTCTATTTGGCACTAATACAAATAAGTATAATAACCAAACAAATGCTTTATTAATATACAAGAATATGATATACATGAGTCCATACAATCATCAAATGATTGGCTCTAGGGCTCTAACTAACAGTACAAGAAGAAGAAGCTATCTCCTTCCTTGGCTCCTAGGATATTTTTCTCCTTAAGAAAAACCACAAGCGAAAGGATGTAAGTTCCCCTCACCTGTGGTACAATAGCTAAATGATTGTCATGTAAATATATTGTTAAAAAAAACCTATGTTTGTTTCAAGAGGGTTTCGGCCAAAGTAAAAAGAAAGGTTTAAAGAATTTTGAAAAAAAAGCCAACTAGGTATGTTCATGATGGTTGTTATGATATGTATATTATGGTAAGGGGACTAAACTAATATTTTCATGCTAGAATGTTTGGTTAGAACATAAGTTTATGAACTTAGATTTTTGGCCAAGCAAGAACAAAAGAACTAGGAGAGCTTTAAACCTAAATCAAGCATGCTCTCTTGTCCTTATGATATGTACCTTAGGATAAAAGGTGTTATTAATGTTTTCTTTCCACTTGTATGTTGATTTGAACTTGATTTTCATCTTCATGAACATTCGGCCATGATAGAGTTGAGGGCCTAGAAGGGCTTAAAACCCAAACCTAAGCATGCTATGATTCTCATAAGACAAGATATGAAGCTAATATGTTATGTCATGATCTTATGTTAAGTTGAACTATATTTTTATGCATATGATGATTCGGCCATGTTGAGGCTTGAGCCCAGGAAAGTTTAAATCAAGTCTAAGATACTCATGACCTTCTTGATGAAAAGATATGAAATAAATTGATGTTCTTATGTTGCTTGTTGCATAAAAAACTTGAATTCTTGCTCTATAACTCTCGGCCACACTTGCTTTTAAGACCTAGGATGCTTAAATTCTAAACTAAGTGGTCCATGTTATTCCTTGTAATGAATACTAAGAAAGTTCTTATGGTCTTCATGCTCTTATGCCACTAGAAACCTAATCCCCATGCTTAACAAGGTTCGGTCACATTAGGTTAAAGGGCTTGAGAAGCTTGAAACTTAGACTAAGAGTACTTATGGTGTTTCTCATGATATGTACTGAGATATTGGTATGAAGTTCAACCTTTTCATGTTACTTGTAACCTAGAAACATGTTGCTAGGGTTTCGGCCATGTTAGGGTTAAAGGCTTAGAGAACTTGGAACCAAAAATCAAACATGCTCAAGTTGTTCTTATGAAATATGATGTGGCCATTGTTAGGGTTTTTCATGCTTGTATGTTACCTATAACCCAAAAATGAGGCTTAATGGGTTTCGTCCATGATATGAAAAAGAACCTAGAAAGCTTGGAACCTATACCAAACATGCTTAAGATGTTCCTTATGTTCTAAGAAATGTTAAATGTTTAGGGTTCACATGCTCTTTTGTTGCTTGCTAACCTAAGTCATCCCTACATGTTTCGGCCACCACTTGTTACTAAGGATAGAGACCTAATTATGTTCTTTCCATGAACTTCACATGCAATGCTTTATGATATGATAAGAGTATGACATGCTGTGATGTTTATTTGTTATGTTAGGTCCTATTCATGATATGCTATGAGCTTAATTTCATGATATGCTGTGTGCTTAATTTCATGATATGCTATGTGCTTAAGTTCATGATATGCTGTGTGCTCAATTTCATGATATGCTATGTGCTTAACTTCATGATATGCTGTGTGCTCAAATTCATGATATGTTATGTGCTTAAACTCATGATATGCTATGTGCTCAAATTCATGATATGCTATGTGCCTAAACTCATGATATGCTATGTGCTCAAAATTCATGATATGTTGTGTGCTCAAATTCATGATAGGTTGTGCTTAATTATGCATGTGATTATGATATGTTGTGTGCTCAAGTTCATGATATGCTGTGTGCTCAAATATACATGCTTTAAGCTATGCCTAAAGAGTTGCTTCCCTATAAGTGGGATCAAGAGCACTCTTTATGACATGAATATGACATGCTATTTTACTTTTAAGGCTTGTACCAAGGGTGGGCTCCATAAGCGCCCCGGGGTCGATGGACTAAGAAACGAGGCTCGTTAGGGATGTGCTCCTAAGTGCCCCTAGGTCGATGGACTAAGAAACGGGCCTAGTATATGTATGCCTTGTAGGGTTCAAGACTTGCTACCTTGGACCTACTAGGACGCGCGCATTTATGTACATGGTACAAGCCGGGATCCCCTCTTATGTTGAGATTATGTTTAAGTATGTATGTTAATAGTTTTCAAAAGACATGTTGCATATGTTTTCATGATGCATGTTTAAGAATACACCTTGCATATACCTTATGATTATGCCATGATATTTATGATAACGTTATGATATGTCAAGGTGCATTTGATGATCATGTTATGCTATGCCATGATACCTTATGTTTATGCCATGATGGTTATGATGATGCTTATGACATGTATGATGTTTATGTTATGCTATGCCATGATACCTTATGTTTAAGCCATGATGGTTATGATGATGTTTATGACATGTATGATGTTTATGTTATGCTATGCCATGATACCTTATGTTTATGCCATGATGTTTATGATGATGCTTATGACATGTATGATGATTATGTTGTGATTATGCCATGATATGCTACATGATATGAAGAAATTATCTACATGTGATATGACTTGTGTTTTAATATGCTATACGGATTTTGTGAGTAGGAAAGGAACTTACTGAGCCATGAGTGCTCACAAATTACTTTCTTGTACTACAGATAAGGGCAAGGGATGGATGAACTAGGGGAGCAGCAGGAGGGGCTAGAAGGACATGTGTGGCAGTGATCTGGCTAAGGATAAAGAAAATACCTGCTTCCACTAAATAAGAATTATGCCTAGTTTTATGTCATTTACTTTATAACTTCATGACATTTTACTTTGTGTTGAGTATCATGACTCGGAAACAATATTAAGTATGCTATGTGGTTTATGTGATTAGATGATTAGTCATGATGAATTTTAAAGTCATGAAAAGGTTATAAAATGTTACGAATAAGACTTCCGCTGTAATAAGTAAGTATGGTAAAGTAACCCCCGTTGCCATAGCAGGAGGGGTGGGGCGTTACATAGGGGCAGCACCCCTTCTCATGAAATGAGTCTCACGCGTGTCCCACGATAATCTTACAGCGTCCTAAGCCACTGTCCCAAAACATTTTGGGTTAGACCTTGCCGTTTTGAAAGGTGTTTCTCGGTAGTTGAAGCCTACAAGTGTCCAAACACTTGTTGCTTCGCTTCTACGAGAAAAATACCCATAAAATACATAAAAACTGCAACGCCCCGGCTTGGGTGGGCCCCACCCGAACCGAACCGGGAACGCTACCTGAATTGTCCATCGGGTTGACGACTAGCTCCACAGACCACCGGAGGTCCTTTCAGCGTGCTTTGTCCTCACTCGCATGCACCCTGGAAAACTTCCCAGGAGGTCACCCATCCTCAGATTTCTCCAAGCCAAGCACGCTTAACTTTGGAGTTCTTTGAGTTTGGACTTCCGAAAAGGAAGGTGCACCTTGGTGGTATGGATAGTACCATCTAACCTTTTAAGTCGTACTTAACCAGAATCTCAGAACTGGGGTATTACAATCACCCCTACTTAAAGACACAACGTCCTCATTGTGTAATCACAAATCACATCATAGACAAATCCCAGAATCTCCCTCGCTAGGTGGTGCCCTGGGTGCTCCTGCCACAGGCGCACTCACGGTCGCAAGGTCGCTCCGATACCATCTGTAACGCTCCGGCTTGGGTGGGCCCCACCCGAACCGAACCGGGAACGCTACCTGAATTGTCCATCGGGTTGACGACTAGCTCCACAGACCATCGGAGGTCCTTTCAGCGTGCTTTGTCCTCACTCGCACGCACCCTGGAAAACTTCCCAGGAGGTCACCCATCCTCAGATTTCTCCAAGCCAAGCACGCTTAACTTTGGAGTTCTTTGAGTTTGGGCTTCCGAAAAGGAAGGTGCACCTTGGTGGTATGGATAGTACCATCTAACCTTTTAAGTCGTACTTAACCAGAATCTCAGAACTGGGGTATTACAAAAACAGTAAATATACAGAAACTTATAGATCTGTAGTTTTTCATAAAAACCAAAATAAAACACGTACACACTTCGCACGTGGCTCTGATACCACTGTTGGGACTTTTGAGAGGCAAAAACTGCTTTTTGCGTTGCGGAAAGCCCGAAGTCCCATGCCACCGGATTCGTGCGAAGATTAAAATAACAAAAATTTCGTGTACATGTTTTCTAACCTAGATCTACACTAGATCTACATGTTAAGGAGTTTATACCTATGATGTGAAGCCCTTCGCTTATCCCGTTCATCCAAGGTTTGCCGGATCTCAAGGGTGTCAAGTGAACACCCCTCTATGTGTATCCACACGAACAAAAGGATGGAGAAGAAACCTTAGAGTGTGCTAGCACTCATGGAGGTTTCGTCCAAGGAGGAGGAGAGGGAGAAAGATAAGAGGAGGAAGAAGATGAAGTTACACAAAACAAAATGTAACTCACAAAATGAATTAAAGTGGTCGGCCACTTCAAAGAGGGGTTTATAAACTCCATGAAATACCAAGAGTCACAACTCTTGATCTCCCTCATGAGGTGGCACACACATGTACTATCCTTGATGATGTTGAACATATCATTGGCCCACTCTATGCCAACTCACAAATGAGGTGGCATTGGTCAAATCAAACTTGACCTTTCATCTTCCCTTCTCAAGTCAAGTCAAACTTGACCTCTTCTCTCCCATGGTTGATCAAATCTAACCATTTGATTCAAACCAATTTAATTTAATGAATCTATATTCATTGAATTAAATTGATTCAATGAATCCAAGTCTAAATTGATTCATTGAACACATGAATCAAATTGATTTCAACTCAATTAGTTTAATTTGGATTACTCTTAATCCAATTTGGTTCATCACATTAACCTAATCCTCTAGGTACATCAAATGAACCTAATCTCCATCTAATTGCCCTTTGTGTGTGACCCTATAGGTTCTTGTAACGTTGGCAATACTCCTAAACCCATTTAGAAGCATAAGTAATGAACGGTATCTAGCAACACATCATTACTACCCAAGTTACAAGAATGTTGAGATCCAACATCACCTTGTGACTACTAATTGTGACTCTTCATAATATATGACAATGTCCTTTTATCCTTGACATTTAGATTGATCAATTTGAGGTATAGACGGTGTCATCCTCTGATCAATCTAAATCTTGAACTCCAAGTAGACTCACTATAATCAAATGAGCTCAATATCTCGTATTGATTCATTTGGGCATGGCCATGCACTTAGTGGTCTCACTCCATCAAGAATAACGATGTCACTCCCGTTATATAGGAGGGATAGATCCCATCTATATCACTCACATCCCTCCGCATAATTTGTTACATACTCAGTGATCGCCTTTATAGTCCACCCAGTTACGGGTGACGTTTGACGAAGCCAAAGTATGCAACTCCTTATGTAGGGAACCATGGTGACTTCAGGTCCAAGGACTAATAGTCATACTAATAGCCACATGAGAAAGTATATGACACTCATATAACGATCCATGATACTTTCTCATGGCGGGTGGTCATTCAGTATATATTCTCCAATGCATACCCATGTGTCAACTTGATATCTCTATATCCATGACTTGTGAGATCTAGTCATCGAGTTGACCTACATGCCAGTCTTGTCGCATTAACATTGTCCCTGAATGTTAATACTTAACTAGGAATGATTAAGAGTAGTGTTCTCTATATCATCTCACTATCGATTCTGTTGGGTTTTTCAGGCCACGAAAACTGCTTTTTCGCGTCGCGGAAATCCCGAAACCCCCTAGCCATTGGATCCGTGTGAAGAAAACTTTTGAAAATATGAGTACGAGTTTCAAACTATGATCTATAGTAGATCTACAAAGGAAAAACATTTTATACCTTCGATGCGTGCCCTTCGCGAATCCCGCTCGTCCAAGGTACGCCGGATCTCGTGATTGTCAACGTAGACAATCCTCTAGAAGTATCCACACGAACAAGATGTGTTCTCTAACACACAAGGATGGAGAAGAGAGCACCACAAGTGTGCTAGCACTCTCTAGGATTGGAAGAAGAAGAAAACAAAAGAAGAGAACACACTCCTCTAAAATCTCTATGTGACTTTCACTAACCTTTCTTCTTGGATTAGATTCACTCTCCTTTCTTCTCCCTTGCTTGAAACCCACGACCAAGAGAAGAGAAGGAGCAAGAAGAGAGCTTAGAAGGAGGAAGATCACTTGAATGAGAGTTACTCTTGCAAAATGAAACTCTTTTCATCTAATTAAGTGGTTTGTAACCTCCATGGGATACCAAGAGTCACAACTCTTGGTAACTCCCATGAGGTGGCACTTCACTTAAGTAACCATGATGATGTGGAGCATCATCATTGGTCCACTTAATGCCAACTCACCAATGAGGTGGCATAAAGTCAAGTCAAACTTGACTCTTCATCTTCCTCTCAAGTCAAGTCAAACTTGACTTAATCTCCCTCATGGTTGATCTAATCCAACCATTTAATTCAAGCCAATTTAATATAATGAATCTAATTCATTTAATTAAATTGATTCAATGAGTCATAATCTAAATTAGACTCATTGAACACATGAATCAACTTGAGTCCAACTCAATTAGCCCAATTAGGATTACTCTTAATCCAATTTGATTCATCAAATGAATCTAATCCTCTTGGTTCATCATATGAACCTAATCTCCATCCACTTGTTCTTTGTGTGTGACCCAATAGGTTCTTGTAACGTTGGCAATGCCCCTAAACTCATTTAGAAACATAAGTAATGAGCGGTATCTAGTAATACATCATTACTACCCAAGTTACAAGAATGTTGAGATCCAACATCACCTTGTGACTACTAATTGTGACTCCTCACAATATATGACAAGTGTCCTTTATCCTAGACATCTAGATTGATCAATGTGAGGCATAGACCGTGTCATCCTTTGATCAATCTAAATCCTGAACTCCAAGTAGACTCACTGAATCAAATGAGCTCAATATCTCATATTGACTCATTTGGGCATGGCCATGCACTTCGTGGTCTCACTCTATCAAGAATAACGATGTCTCTCCCTTCATATAGGAGGGATAGATCTCATCTACATCACTCACATCCCTCCACATAATTTGTTACATACCCAGTAATCGCCTTTATAGTCCACCCAGTTACGGGTGACGTTTGACGAAACCAAAGTACATAACTCCTTATGTAGGGAACCATGGTGACATCAGGTCTAAGGACTAGTAGTCATACTAATAGCCACATGAGAAAGTATATGACACTCATATAACGATCCATGATACTTTCTCATGGCGGGTCATTCAGTATATATTCTCCAATGCATACCCATGTGTCAACTTGATATCTCTATATCCATGACTTGTGAGATCAAGTCATCGAGTTGACCTACATGCTAGTCTTATTGCATTAACATTGTCCCTGAATGTTAATACTCGACTAGGAATGATTAAGAGTAGTGTTCCCTATATCATCTCACTATTGGTTCAACTAACTGATTGATATAGGTGAGAACCTTCTACTCAAGGACGTTATTATACTTAATTTATTTGGCACCAATACAAGTAAGTATAATAACAAAAAACCAAATGCCTTTATTTATATAGAATATGATACAACAAGTCCAAAAAACAATCATCAAATGATTGGCTCTAGGGCTCTAGCTAACAGAATCAACCAATCGATTGATATAGATAGGAAACTTCTACTCAAGGACGCTATTATACTTAGTTATTTGGCACCAATACAAGTAAGTATAATAACCAAAACAAATGCCTTTATATACATAGGAATATGATACAATGAGTTCATACAACAATCATCATATGATTGACTCTAGAGCTCTAACTAATCGAATATGTCCACATTCTCCCAAATCCTTCATATCAAACTGCTTGGACAACCATACCCTCACGTTTGACAACACTTTGATATTATTGCTAATGAGCAAAATGTCATCTACGTATAGTACAAGAAATACCACCACATTTTCGTCATGCTTCTTGTATACACAAGTCTCATCCGGACACTGAATAAATCCATAAGACTGGATTACTTCATTAAATCGGATGTTTCAAGATCTCGAAGCTTGCTTCAGTCCATAGATAGACCAATTGAGCTTACATATAAGATGCTCTTTGCCCTTCGCAATGAATCCCTCTGGTTGCTTCATATGGATATTTTCTTCAAGACTTCCATTAAGGAAAGATGTCTTGACATCTATTTGCCAAATCTCATAATCCATATGAGCGGCAATAGATAAAAGAATCTGGATAGACTTAAGCATGGCTACCGGCGAAAAGGTTTCCTCATAATCGATTCCCTCTTTCTGAGTATACCCTTTTGTAACAAGCCTTGATTTGAAGGTTTCCACCTTCCCGTCTGTCCCTCTTTTTCTTTTGTAGACCCTTTTACATCCAATGACTTTTATACCATTTAGTGGTTCTACAAGCTCCCAGACCTGATTAGAGTACATAGATTCTATTTCAGAGTTCATTGCACTTTGCCAAGATGTTGCATCTTTATCTTAGAGTGCTTCATCATATGTCCAAGTATCATGTTCATGTTCACCAAGGATCAAGTTCGAAGATTCTCTCAAAAATATGAATCTATCAGGTTGCCTAACAACCCTTCCACTACGACGAGGCACTACTTGTAATTATGCATCATTTGTGACACGTGTTGTAGTTTCTTGTGGTATCTCATCTTGTACCTTTGGTACTAAAGTAGATGTGTCTTCTCTTATTTTCTCAAGAATAATTTTACTCTTGGGCTTGTGGTTCATTACATAGTCCTCTTCTAAAAATCAGGTGTTAGTGCTAACAATGACCTTTTGATCTTTAAGACTATAAAATAAAACACCTTTCGTTCCTTTAGGATAACTCACAAACAAGTGAACTTCTGTATGTGATTCTAACTTATCAGTATCTCCCTTCAGCATATGTGTTGGACTACCCTAAATCTGAATATGTTTCAGATTAGGCTTACACCCATTCCACAATTCTATGGGAGTAGAGATTACTGACTTAGAAGGTACTAAGTTCAGAATGTACAATGTCATTTCAAGAGTATATCCCTAAAACGAATTTGGTAATTCTGAATAACTCATCATTGATCTAATCATTTCCATAAGATTCATATTCCTTCGTTCTACCACACTATTCTGTTGGGGTGTACCAGATGCAGATAGTTGGGATTGAATCCCAGCCTCTGATAAGTAACTCCTAAACTCTCCTAAGAGATACTCGCCACCACGATCAGACCGTAATGTCTTGATACCTTTACCATGACGTTTCTCCACATCAGTCTTGTATTCTTTGAACTTATCAAAGCACTCAGACTTGTGGTGCATCAAGTAAATGTACCCGTATCTCGAATAATCGTCTATAAAAGAGACAAAATATTCGAAACCACCTCTTGCCTGGATAGTCATAGGTCCACACAAATCAAAATGAACCAATTCCAACACAACTTTGGCTCTATACCCCTTGGCCTTAAAAGGTCTCTTGGTCATTTTTCCTTTTAAGCAAGATTCGCAGGTTGGAAAATTTTCCACCACCAATGAACCAATTGATTAGTTGTTTAACTAATTCACGTTGAGAAATCTTTAGTGGTTATTCCAGTCCCTGTGGATATGATATCTTTTATTATTACTTACGACATTTCCGTACACTTGAGGTGCATTAGATGCATTTGGTTTAGTTTGCTCATTTCTTTTTGCCTAATAAAATTTACTAGTTACATCATTCATCACATCATGCTTGTTTGTCCTTATTGCAAAATACTAGCACGTTTATTCTAGATTCCATGTGGTTTATTGGTTACTTATGGTGCTATTATGTTTGGTGATCTATCTTTTTCTATCTATGATAGCATGAAGTGAGCAATGTTTTTACTATAAGAGTTTAAGTATTGGCCTTGTTTTAGGATCTCTATACACTATGCCTATTTTTGATGGTTGATAACTCTAAAATAGTCATGATTCATAGAATTGGACTAGTACTTGTGCTTCTATAGTGACCTCTCAACTACATTTTGGATACTAGATAAACTCAGATCATGTAAGCTCATTTGGAAAAATTAATCCCAAGAAAAAAAATGAAAGTTTGTTCAAGTTTGATACTTTAAAAACATTCAAAGAAAAAAATAAGGGATAAAAAATAGTTATCGTGAGTGGAAACTAGTAATTCACCCCTTTGAGACCGAGTTAGGTTACTAGGGAAATGAATGTTATGTTTCTCTTGATACTGAGTATTCCTTTGAGACCTTGTGTAGACGATGCATAGCATTTTTTAGGGGAACGAACCTTGTGTGCCTATTGCTGAAAGTATAAGGAACACAATTTTATGATGACTTGACTAGACTTAGGGATTGAAACTTGATAAACATAGGCCAATTTCGCACTGAGCACGGAGGACTACTATTTAGGTCATACTCAAACTACTTTTGTATCTTGCTCATTAATGAAATCATTTGATAGGATTAGATTGGTTTGCTAGAGATTATGATGCACTATTTAACCACATGAATCTAAATTACGGGTTTTGCTTGAGGATAAGCAAAGGTTTAAGTCTGGGGGTGTGATGTGCGTAGATTATATGCATTGGTTTAGCATGTTTTGATGCACATTCACATGTTTTGAGCATGTTTTATCTATGCATTTTCATACTTCCAGCTTTACTTTTAGCATATTTACTCTTTTTGTTCGGAGATATGCTTTTGTGCATTTTCTGTACACAGGAGTCGTATTTGGTGAAGGATTTATGATCATGGCCAGATCTGCAAGAAAACCAAAGGAGGAAGGCACCATCCTTGTGTGCCACACGACCCTGCCATGGGGGGTTGCCCAGGCTGTGTGAGGATCACCACCCGTGTGGCTGCAGCAGGAAAGGGAGTGGCCATGGTCGTGTGAGTTTCACACGGTCGTGCCAAGTTTTGAAGCCAACAGAGCCAGGTCGTGTACACCATACGGCCTTGCAAACCCTCTAGAGTTAAAGTCGTGCACGGCCGTGTAGAGCTACACGGCCGTGCAACATTTCCAGAGGCCAAGAACGTCTTGGTCGTGTGCACCATACGGCCATGCAGGAGCTCCAGAGCCAGAGGTAGTGCAAGCCGTGTAGATCTACACGGCCGTGCAAGGGGAGCAGTGGCAAAGCAAGCCATGGTCGTGTCTCACACACGGCCGTGTGAGACAGGCAGAGAAGGGAGTGAGCCGGGCCGTGTGAGCTTCATACGGCCGTGTCTCGGGGCCGTGTGGCGCCCAAACCCCAGCCCTATATAAGAGTTTCTTCCTCATTTGAAAGGGGATCTTCTCCCTTTTGGGGGAAAACAAGATTTGGGGCGTTCCTCCACCTTCTTGGGGCAATTTTCCGGTGATCTAAGGAGAAATCTTCATCGAATCGACTCCGAGATCAAGGATTGGATCCGAAGACCGTTCTTCATCGTAAATAAGCTTTTCTTCCCTTTCTTTTCTTGGATTTGGGATCAAGATGCTTGAGATCTTCTTGTCTTTTGGGTTCTTTCCTTGTTCTATGGATTAGATCTCTATGTTCTAGAATGGAGGGAGTATTTGTAATGATAAATTGAGTTAAAACTCTTGTGGATTTGCCAATTTCCTATTTCTATGATTTTATCCTGTTTGTACATATTCAATCTTGTGTGGATTGTTGTGATTTGGACCTAATTCTCATTCTTTATTGAATGTTTGAATATCTTATGGATCTTGTAGAGGTAATCTCTCATTCGATTTTCCAAGGGACGTTTGTGATAGACAAGCCCGTGTAAGGACGTTTGAGGGATGATCTTGAGGGTGAAATAGGGGCATTCAAGGGGGTCGGATAGATTGTATGCGTTCATATTTTATATCTTGATGCAGTTGAGGAGTGATGAATTCTTATGTTGATTATCTAGGGACGCACGTGGTAGGCAAGCCCATGTAAGGACAACATAGATTCATTCCTAATTGATCACATTTAGGTATAGATTTCAGTCCTAGGCCGGTTGTCTATTGCAAGAGAGAACCAACAACCTTCTACAAATGATGGACAATTGAGGAATAAGATTTGGCAGGTCATTTACGTTGATTAACCTTACAAAGAAACCAAAACTCCTAGAACATTCATTTATCATAGCCCTTATTCTTATTTTTATTTCTTTTATTTCTATGTTTGTTTTTCATTAGTTGCACTTAGTTTCTAAAAACCAATTGATTAGTTGTTTAGCTAATTCGCGTTGAGAAATCTTTAGTGGTTATTCCAGTCCCTGTGGATATGATATCTTTTATTATTACTTATGGCATTTCCGTATAATTGCAGAACGTCAACAAGTTTTTGACGTTGTTGACGGGGACTGCGCTATAACATTAGAGATTATCAATTGAGTTAGACTAAACATAATTTTTCTTTTCATTAGCATAATTGTAACTAATCTTTAAAATTCTGTTTTCATAGTTTTTGCATATCTTTCTACTTCTTAACAATTCATTTTGTTGCAATTTTAATTCTGATTCTAACTTTGCATTCTTGATTTCTAGCATTCTAGTCTAGCTTTTCTCTATTTTTCCTTTGATCTAACTTTTCTTTTTTCTTTCTTCTTTTCTTTTGAACAAATATATCTTGCAATCTTGTTCTTGTGTATGTGAAGATCAAAACTTCATAAAGGCATCAAGAATAACAAGAACTTGTAAACACATTAGTTGATTAGCATATGAATTATTCTAGACATTTTTCTTTTTCCTTTTGTCTTTTCTTTCTTGTTTTCATTATGCACTTTCTTTCTTGCAATTTAAATTCTGCATTTTCTTTCTTGTTTTTCATATTGCATTTTATTTCTTGTTTTTTATTCTTCATTTTTTTTCCTCATGGTCTCCTGCCTAGCAGCCCGATTCTGGTATCTGAAGAGTTCCTTGAGATTGAGCATCGTGTCATAGGAAATGGGTAGGGTCTAATGCTGATGTTGCAGCACATTTGACATAGAAGCCAAAATGTAACACCGTGCCATCTCATCTGCCTTAACTCATTTCCTATGCCTGTCAATCTCCTCTCCACTAGAATCGCTATTAGGCATGCTAGGACAGACCTCAAGAGGTACGAACTTATAACCTTCAACAGTTAAGACAATGTCCAAGTTTTGTTTCCAATCAATGTAATTGGGACCAGTAAGTTTGTTTTCTTTCAATATAATAGCAAGAGGATAAAAAGTCATTTGAAATCCTAAGAATCACAAAATATTTCGTCAAAATTTTAGAATTTAAAATAATATTGATTCCTCAAACAATATTATTTAAATTCACCAACACCTCAAAACACCGTGAATTTTGTATGTCGCGATAGTGTGGACGTATACAAATTCAAACATTTGTAAGAGGGGGTTTTACCCATTAATTTTATTATATTATCAACCTAATTTTATGACAAATAAAATTAATAGTTGGTTTTTCTTCGGTCACACAAATAATAGCAGTGACTTCAAAGGGGAGGATACTATTAAATGCGCCTAAGTGTATACCATTACTTGATACTTAGTCTATTAAATAGGATTATGCCCCTTCAGATGGAAAAGATCACACAAACCTAAATAATTTCCTATAATCATCCATAAAGAAAGTTTGAACTAGTGATCTGCAAACAAACTCATCCGATGTGGAGGATGGCACTCAAAGCCAACGCGCAAGTTTGAATGCATCACTTATAAACCAGTAATGGAGACCGTAGAATTTAAATAATTCCTCTCTCACTTAGTTATTTAAAACGAGAAATTTTAACATACACACACACACATCACATATAAACATCATAAAAGGCAATAAATAAGAAAATTAATTTTTCAACTATTATGGCCTCATCCATAGCTGTCCTTCATGTGCCACCAACCCTAGCCGCAGCCAACGGGTCATGTCATCGTGTCTATCTTGCTTCCTTTTCCGCTGCGCCACTGGTCATCAAATAGCACCACGCCTCGCATGGATATGATCCGCGATAAAAAATAAAATTTTACATTTATCGATCCTATATTCCACAAGGGAATGTACATGTAATCTAAATCGAACAGAATGTAAAATCCTAAAACTAATACAGCTCCTGCTGTATTTAATAATTACAATCATGCACACATATAAAATGCCCTCGACATGCCCGAGGGTCCAAATCACACACAAACACAATAGGTCATAATAGTTGGAACTAGGATGCCTGCAACCACAGAGTTAATCTATTTGCACATCCTATTATTATCCTACCTAAATTTATGTATGAAAAGTGCATAATTTAACTGAAAACCAAACACACAGAGGCAGAAAACTAGCTCTGATACCAATTGTTGGGCGCTACTCGGAATTCCATTTTGTTTCCCTTGTATAAAAATTTGTACAAGTACAGAACTTTTTCTAGCAACCCATGTGTTCTTCAAAAGTTAAACTTGGATTGCAAAAAAAAATTAACATTATTAATCCAAGTTCAACTCATGTGTTCTTTAGAAGTTAAACCATATTACAGAAGTTGATTAAATATTTATTTCAAGGATTGGCTTCACCAGGTCGTTGGCGAGGCACTCGACCTTCTTAATTATAGGATCATCCACCACTTCCTAGACAAAGTCTTTCAAAGAAATTGAATATTTAAACTCCTTACAGTAAACCCTAGGTTTAACTATAGAGAACTCAATTGAAGGACAAAATCGATAGCCTCTTGTGTTGGTATTTCTGGATCCATACAAAGAAAAACTAAACTAGTTTAGCTGCGGAATAAATTAACTAGCTATACCTTTCTTTGTATCTTAAAGACCTCTTGATCTTCTGTTGTATTCCTCTCCTCCTCTTGGACGTCGTGTGGATGGCGATCTACCAAGACAACACCACCCGAACCACTTTTATGCCTCCAAGACTTTCGGCCACCAAGGGATGCTAAAATAGGGAGCCTCCTTCTCTTCTTCTTCTTCTCCAAGAATCCGGTCACAAGGAGGTGAAGCCTTGATGTTCCACCGGCCTTAAGGGAAGAAAGCAAAGGGAGAAGAGGAGAAAGGGGGCCGACCACCAAGGAAAATAGAAGAGGGAACTTTAGGTTGTGTTACACCATAAGGCGCCATCTACCTCTCTTTTATAATCCTTGGTGAATGCTAAAAATGAAAGTTTTAAACATAATTAAAACTTCCTTTTAATTCCAATCATGGCCGGTCATAGCTTGGGCAACAAAAAGGAAAAACTTTAAAATTAAAATCTCTCTTTTAAATCCCTTTGTAGATAGTTATAAAAGGAATGATTTTAAAATTAAAATTTCTCTTTTAAATCCCTTTATGGATGGCTATAAAAGAAAAGTTTTAAAATTAAAATCTCACTTTTAAATAATTATAGATGATTATAAAAAGGAAAGATTTTAAAATTAAAATCTCTCTTTTAATTCCTTGTGGATGACTATAAAAGGAAAGTTTTAAAATTAAAATCTCTCTTTTAAACAATTATAGTTGACTACAAAAAAGAAAGATTTTAAAATTAAAACTCTCTTCTAATTCCTTGTGGATGGCTATAAAAGGAAAGTTTAAAAATTAAAATCTTTCTTTTAAATAATTATAGATGACTACAAAAAAGGAAAGGTTTTAAAATTAAAACTCTCTTTAAATTCCTTATGGACGACCCCTTGCTTGGGCACCAAGCAAGGCTTGGCCGGCCACCCCTTGGGCTTCAATCAAAGCTTGGTCGGCCCCTTACTTGGGCACCAAGCAAGGATGTGGTCGGCCCCTTGCTTGGGCAGATAAACCAGGAATCATATCTAAGTCCATTAAGAAGTTTTTGAGTCATACAACTTCTTTGGCTGTCTCAGAGGCTGCCACATACTCAACTTCCATGGTGGAGTCTAAAACGCATTTCTTCTTAACACTCCTCCATGCTATGGCTCTACCTCCCAAAGTAAACACATACCCTGAGGTTGACTTACTATTGTCCCTATCTGATTGGAAGTCTAAATCTGTGTAACCCACAGGGAGCAAATCATCTTCCTGATAAACTAGCACATAATCTCTAGTCCTTTTCAGGTACTTCAATATATGCTTTACGGCAATCCAATTGTTGGGTTTTTCGGGCCGCAAAAACCGCTTTTTACGTTGCGGAAACCCCGAAATTCCCATGCCACGGATCCGTGCGAAGAAATAAAATTTCATATACATGTTTTCTACACCTAGATCTACTTTAGATCTACAAGATAAGAATTTACCCTTGATGCAAAGCCCTTCGCTTAATCCCGCTCGTCCAAGGTTCGCCGGATCTCGAGAGTATCAAAGTAGATACTCCTCTATGTGTATCCACACAAGCAAGAGATGGAGAAGAAATCTTGAGTGTGCTAGCACTCCAAGAAGTCTCGGCCAAAGAGGAGGAGAGGAAGAGAAGAAACCTAGAGAGGAAGAAGAAGAAATGAATGAGAATGAATTCTCACCTTATGTAACACCCAAGTGGTCGGCCACTTTAGGCTTATAAACTCCCATGGAATATCAAGAGTCAAGTCTCTTGATCTCCTCCATGAGGTGGCATTTGGTCAAGTAAAACTTGACCAAATGAAGAAGCATTGATGATGTGGCATTGGTCAAGTCAAAGTCAAGTCAAAACTTGACTCTTCATCTTCCTACTTAAGTCAAGTCAAACTTGACCACTTCTCTCCCTTGGATGATCTAATCTAACCATTGGTTCAAGTCAATTTTAATTTAATGAATCTCTATTCATTAAATTAAATTAATTAAATAAGTCTAAGTCTAAATTAGACTCACTTAACACATGAACCAAATTGAGTCCAACTCAATTAGCTCAATTTGGATTACTCTTAATCCAATTTGGTTCATCACATGAACCTAATCCTTTAGGATCATCAAATGAACCTAATCTCCATCTAATTGCCCATTGTGTGTGACCCTATAGGTTCTTATAACGTTGGCAATGCTCCTAAACTCATTTAGAAGCATAAGTAATGAGCGGTATCTAGCAACACATCATTACTACCCAAGTAATAAGAATGTTGAGATCCAACATCACCTTGTGACTACTAATTGTGACTCCTCACAATATATGACAGGTGTCCTTCTATCCTTGACATCTAGATTGATCAATGTGAGGCATAGACCGTGTCATCCTCTAATCAATCTAAATCTTGAATCTCAAGTAGACTCACTCATTCAAATGAGCTCAACATCTCATATTGACTCATTTGGTCATGGTCATGCACTTAGTGGTCTCACTCTATCAAGAATATCGATGTCACCCCCGTCATATAGGAGGGATAGATCCCATCTACATCACTCACATCCCTCCGCATAATTTGTTACATACCCAGTAATCGCCTTTATAGTCCACCCAGTTACGGGTGACATTTGACGAAGCCAAAGTACGTAACTCCTTATATAGGGAACCATGGTGACTTCAAGTCCAAGGACTAATAGTCATACTAATAGCCACATGAGAAAGTATATGACACTCATATAACGATCCATGATACTTTCTCATGGCGGGTCATTCAGTATACATTCTCCAATGCATACCCATGTGTCAACTTGATATCTCCATATCCATGACTTGTGAGATCAAGTCATCGAGTTGACCTACAAGCTAGTCTCGTCGCATTAACATTGTCCTTGAATGCTAATACTTGACTAGGAATGATTAAGAGTAGTGTTCCATATATCATCTCACTATCGATTCAACTAACCGATTGATATAGGTAAGAACCATCTACTCAAGGATGCTATTATACTTAGTTATTTGGCACTAATACAAGTAAGCATAATAACCATAAACAAATGTCTTTTATATATATAAGAATATGATACAATGAGTCCATACAACAATCATCAAATGATTGGCTCTAGGGCTCTAACTAACAATCTCCCACTAGCACTAGTGCCAATTAGTATAGGCTCTAAGGCCTAATGACCTAGTGTGACCATCATGCTTTCTCTGTGCCAAAGCCTTGGTCAAAGGATTTGCGATGTTAGTCTCAATGGGTACTCTGCAAATCTTCACATCTCCTCTATCGATGATCTTTCGAATGAGATGGAAGTGCCGTAGTATGTGTTTGGTCCGCTGGTGTGAGCGAGGTTCCTTGGCCTGTGCTATTGCTCCATTGTTGTCACAATAGAGCTCTATGGGATCAGCTATGCTAGGAACCACCCCAAGCTCAGTAATGAACTTGCAGATCCAAACTGCCTCTTTTGTTGCTTCTGATGCAGCAATATACTCAACCTCTATTGTAGAATCAGCTATTGTGTCCTGCTTTGAACTCTTCCAGCTCACAGCACCACCATTTATGCAAAACACGAACTCAGACTGCGATCGATAATCATCCTAGTCAGTTTGGAAGCTAGCATCACTGTAACCCTTTACAGCTAGCTCTTCATCGCCTCCAAATATCAAGAAATATTCTTTAGTCCTTCTTAAGTACTTAAGAATATTCTTGACTGCTATCCAGTGACTTTCACCTGGATCTGACTAGTATCTGCTCGTCATGCTCAAAGTATACAAGACATCAGGACGAGTACATAGCATGGCGTACATGATAGATCCTATGGCTGAGGCATAAGGGATCTGATCCATGCGGTCTCTCTCCTCTCTAGAAGAGGGACCTTGAGTCTTCAAAAGACTCACACCATGTGACATCGGTAGAAATCCCTTCTTGGAGTTCTACATGACAAACCGTAGGAGTACCTTGTCAATATATGTACTCTGACTTAGGCCAAGCAACCTCTTAGATCTATCTCTATAGATCTGTATGCCTAGAATGCGGGATGCTTCACCTAAGTCCTTCATTGAGAAACAATTCCCTAGCCAAGTCTTTACAGACTGCAGCAAAGGGATGTCATTCCCAATGAGTAGTATGTCATCCACATAAAATACAAGGAAGACTGTAATGCCCCGCCCCTCCTGCTAAGGCGACGGGGGTTACTTACACATACATATACATACTTATTACAGCAGAAGTCTTATTTATAGAAGTTAAAAACTACTTTCCTTTTCTTTAAAATCAACATGACTAATCACCTGGACATATAACACCACATAGTATACTTAATATGATTTTTAATTCAAAATGCCCAAACACAAAATTTAAATGTCATGGAGTCATAAAGTAGTAACATAACTAGGCATAGTTCTTATTAAACAAAAGCAGGTCTTTCTCCTTTAGCCAAGGCACTACCACACACACATCCTTCTAGCCCCTCCTGCTGCTCCCCTAGTTCATCCATTCCTTGCCTTTATCTATGGTACAAGAAAGTAAGCTGTGAGCACTCATGGCTCAGTAAGTTCCTTTCCTACTCACAAAACCGTATAACATATCAAAAATCACAAGACATAACACATGGAGGAAATTCATTATATCATGCAGCATATCATGGCATATCATAACATAAGCGTAAGGTATCATGGCATAACATAACATAATCATCAATTGCACCTTGACATATCATAACATCATCATAAATATCATGGCATAATCATAAGGTACATGCAAGGTGAATTCATAAACATGTATCATGAAAACATATGCAATATGTCCTTTGAAAACTTATAATATACATACTTAAACATAATCTTAACATGATTAGGGCCCCGGCTTGTACCATACGCGCGTCCTATGTAGGTCCAAGGTAGCAAGTCTTGAACCCTACAAGGCATACATACTAGGCCCGTTTCTTAGTCCATCGACCTAGGGGCACTTAGGAGCTCATCCCTAACGAGGTCCGTTTCTTAGTCCATCGACCCCGGGGTGCTTATGGAGCCCACCATTGGTACAAGCCATATATAAAGTAAAATAGCATGTTTTTACATATCATGGTTCTTATCTTTTCTTGTACATCGTGTCACTTACCATATCATACCATATAGACTTTTGGGCACACAGCTAATCATGATGGTATGTAAAGATTTGGGCACACAGCACATCATATATTTTATGCATAAGATTGGGCACACAGCACATCATATATTTCATGCATAAATTGGGCACACAGCTCATCACATATATCATGGATAAATTTGCGCATAGCTTCATCATAAATAATACACACCATAGCATAAGGGTTTCCATCATGTTTAGATCATAAGTGTGCATAATTAAACATAGAAGCATAGAAATCTCAAAATCATGGCATATAAGATACATGGAACACATAATTCGATCTCTAACCCTAATGTCTTTTAGTGGCCGAATCATATAGGTTGGGTTTTTGGTAAAACATCATCCCAACATGTGAACCCTAAGTAAGCACCATTTCTTACACCATAAGAACTATCATGAGAAAGTTTAGGTAGAGTTCTAGTTTACTTAAACTTACAACTTATCATGGCCGAAACTTATCAAGCATACATTGGCTTAAAAACTATCATTCAAGCTTGTGAACCCTAAACAACTTTTATAGCAAAAATATCAAGGAAAAACATGAGCATAGTTGAGTTAGGTTCTAAGTTTCCTAAGCCCTAAATCATGAAGTGTCCGAAACTTGTAGGGCTTAAAATTAGGGTTTAAGTGCCCTAAAAGCATGAGAACCTTAAACAATTTTCATAGCCAATATATCAAGGAATAACATGAGCATGGTTGAGTTAGGTTCTAAGTTTCCTAAGTCCTTCATCATGTAATGGCCGAATGTTATAGGACTTAAAATTTAGGTTCAAGTGTCCTAAAAGCATGAGAACCTTAAACAACTTTCATAACAAAAATATCAAGGAATAACATGAGCATAGTTGAGTTAGGTTCTAAGTTTCCTAAGCCCTAAATCATGAAGTGGCCGAAACTTGTAGGGCTTAAAATTAGGGTTTAAGTGTCCTAAAAGCATGAGAACCTTAAACAACTTTCATAGTAAAAATATCAAGGAATAACATGAGCATAGTTGAGTTAGGTTCTAAGTTTCCTAAGCCCTAAATCATGAAGTGGCCGAATCTTGTAGGGCTTAAAATTAGGGTTTAAGTGCCCTAAAAGCATGAGAACCTTAAACAACTTTCATAGCCAATATATCAAGGAATAACATGAGCATGGTTGAGTTAGGTTCTAAGTTTCCTAAGTCCTTCATCATGTAATGGCCGAATGTTATAGGACTTAAAATTTAGGTTCAAGTGTCCTAAAAGCATGAGAACCTTAAACAACTTTCATAGCAAAAAATATCAAGGAAAAACATGAGCATAGTTGAGTTAGGTTCTAAGTTTCCTAAGCCCTAAATCATGAAGTGGCCGAAACTTGTAGGGCTTAAAATTAGGGTTTAAGTGTCCTAAAAGCATGAGAACCTTAAACAACTTTCATAGCAAAAATATCAAGGAATAACATGAGTATGATTGAGTTAGGTTCTAAGTTCCCTAAGCCCTAAATCATGAAGTGGCCGAATGATATAGAGCATGAATTTAATTTCCATACATCAATAAACATAAGCACATTGGATTAGCTACATAACATTTCATCAAGGAGATCATGAGCATCTTAGATTTGCTTTAAATTCTCCTAGGCTTTTTTAAAAAAAAATCCAAACCTAACCGAAACTTCATGGATATGAAATAGAGTTTAACTTAACATATAATCATGGGCATATCATAATAGTTTCATGTCTTATCTTAAGGAGATCTTGGCATACTTAGTTTTAAATTAAAGCCCTCCTAGGCCCTTAGTTCTACCATGGCCGAATACTCATGAATCTAAGTTCTACCAAACATTTTAACATAGATAAATCCTTACCATAAAATACATGCTACAAGAGAAATATCAAGCATATTAAATTTTAGATCCTTTCATTCTCTAGGTCCTTCCTTTGGTCTTATCTTGTTTAGAATTTCTTCTTGATGTTTTCTTAACTTTTTCATGTGACCGAATCTTCATAGAAAAATAAGAGCTATTGTACCACAAGTGAGGGGAACTTACATCCTTTCGCTTGTGGTTTTCCTTAGAGAGAAAAAGTGTTCTAAGTGTTAAGGAAGGTGGAAGCTTCTTCTTCTTGTACCTCCTTTTGTTTCCTTTGCTTGTAAGGGCTAGAACTTGAAGTTTTCTTCTCGGAAATTAGATTTCTTGGAGAAGAACTTAACTTAGAAATTGGTATGAGGAGAGGAAAGGGGTTCCTTGGTTCGGTGAGAATGAAGAAGGGAGAAGGAGGAAGAAGAAAATGAATTAAATCCTTTGTTTTTCTTCTCTAACCCTTTTTATCCCTTTGCCAAATGAAACATGTCCCCATTCATTCCCTCAACTCCTCTTTTCCCTCACTCCTTTAATTCCCACGAAAATAGAGAGAGGGAGGGGAGTAGACAATCCCTCTTTTGCTTGCTCCCTTTTCTTAACCAAGAGGGAAAAGAAGGTAAGCAACTTGGTTTTCTCTTGTTCTTTTTGCTTAGTTTTCTTTTCTCCTTTAACTAAATTTTTCATTCCTTTCTATCCAATCATTTCTCCTTATCCTAATGGTTATCATTCATCAATTTATCTCTCCATCAATTGTGGGAGGTTCAAGTTTCAATCCTTGACCTCACCTTTTCTTGTTCTAGATTTTCTTTTGTTTTTCATTACCCTTTTTCTCTTATTCTTTTCATTTCTATGCTCCAAAGAAAATAATATTCATATACCTATCTTATAATTTCGTGGGTGTTACAAAGACAACTGTGTTCCCTATAATTTCATGGGTCTTTGTAGGTTCTCTATGTACCCAATCATCTTGAGTACATAAGGACCTACAGGAGCCCCGTCTGACATCTTGCACTGAAACAGTGCCTTATCTCTCATGCCTCGCTTGTCCCTGATATAGTTGGCGAAGATGCTCAACCATATCGTAAGCGCCCATCAACTCATGTTGCTTCTGAAGCTCTGAGTTCATGGTCGCGAGCATTAGACAGGACACATCTAATGCGTCGTCTTGATGCTTCTTGTAAGCATCTTTGTCGGCTCGCGGGGCATTGGCAGGAGGAGCCTCCGGAATGAGCTGCTCCAGAACATACAGTTTACGTTCTTGGGTGAGAACTATTTTCAAGTTCCTGTACCAGTCCAGGAAATTCGCTCCGTTGAGCTTGTCCTTCTCAAGGACAGATCGCAGGGAGAAGGAATTCGTGTTCGACGTCATGATTATCTACAACAGAAAATTTGCATAAATAAATATCATATTCTTTTAGAATCATTTAATTAGGCCTTTAACTAAATGATGCTCCCACTGAATACTATAATTCTTGTGGGACAAGATCCACATCATACTAACCCTTGAGTTAGCTTTGGCTAATACGCCCAAGGCTTAGTATGATCGGTAGGTAACGATTACCAATTACATCTCTATGCAACTCTTGTTTATAGGATCAAGATCCATATTTATATTAAAACTCGAGTTAGCTTTGGCTAATACGCCCGAGAGTTAATATAAACGTGATTTTGTCCTACCTTTCCAACTATTGGAAGAATGCCTATAGTTGACTCGATCCAACCGAGTAATTAGGAATACTCAATCTAATTGAGTTTGTATTCACCCATGCGTTGATAGGCGGGACCAAGATTGTCCCTCCGTACCCTACCAAGATAATATGTATTGCTCTGCTTTGGCAGATTCAACAATACATGTGATCGAGGTAGTGATAGGTATCACGGCACGGTTAGGCATTTAGAGTTGGTTCGATCTAGATCTAATCTAATCGAGAAGGATGCATCTTGTGCACGACTTAGATCTAATCTAATCGCAAGGGTGCATCATGTGCACGACTTAGATCTAATCTAATCGTTAAGGCACTAATTAATTAATTAATTATTAAACATGCATCAAATACATAATAATTAATTAATTAATCTATTTGTGATTTAGTCATAGCCCTACTACGATCTTCTCAAGCCAATGAGAAGATCGAATGGTCAACCTAGGGTCAACAGCTTCTCCAAGCTCCTCCCTTTGACCACCTTGTGTTGCTCGTGCCCGCCTCGGAACTCCGTCTCGTGTGGACCCTCCACCGCTCCAATTTGTACATTACAATTTGAAACTCGAGTTACATTCGAGTCTAAATCTAATTTACAACAAGAATATAAGAGAAGGCACGACGCGCAGGTCGCGAATAAATAAAAACATACAACACGCGCAACACATAACGACACGCAGGCCGTATCATGAATTACAACACAACCAATCATATTGGGTTTTTGGGCCATGACTATCACAAAATTTATATATAATTCAAAATTATATATTTTCATAATTTTCTATAATTTTAAAATTAATTTTTAAAATTTTTACGAGTAAAATTTCCCGGCGGTCCCGTTTAGCGGTTTCGGGCGCAATCGCGGAACGGATCCCCTTGCGGGGCCCAGGGGCAGCGCCCCTACCCGCGATCTAACCATCGCGAGGGTTCCTTTGCGATCCAACAGCGCCTAAACCCGCTGTCCCAAAATGATTTGGGCCGAGACATTGCCGTTTCGGAAAAATCTTCCCGGTGGGTTCGTTTTTAGCGATTTCGGGTGCAATCGCGGAGCAAATCCCCTTGCGGGGTTAGGGGCAGTACCCCTACCCACGATCTAACCATCGTGAGTTGCTCCTTTACGCTCTAATGGCACCCGACCCCGCTGTTCCAAACGGATTTGGGGCAAAACGAAGCCGTTTAAAAGAAAACTTTCCGGTAGCCGAAGCCTACAAGTGCCGAGACACTTGTGCTTCGCTTCTATGGAAAAATTACTCATAAAAATCTAAAAACTCAATTTTTACAGAAAATCATAGAAGGTATATTTTTCATAAAAATACAAACGAACTCGTACAAGTCTTTGCACGTGGCTCTGATACCACTGTTAGGTTCTTCGGGCCGCGAAAACATCTTTTTCGCGTCGTGGAAACCCCGAGTCACCCAAAGCCATGGATCTCGTGCAAAGATTCGTAAACAAAAATTATCGAAAAACCTTTTTCTTGTATGAGTTTGTAAAAACTTTAGATCTACACTAAAGTTAAGATCATTACCCTTGATGCGCGCCCCACGCGAATCCCGCTCGTCCAAATGGTGCTGGATCTCAAGACCGTCAAGCGTACGGTCCTCTAGAAGTATCCACACGGACACACTAGATGGAGGTGACCAAAAACCAAGGTGTGCTAGCACCTATGTGGTTCGGCCAAGGAAGGAGGAGAGGGAGAGAGCAAGAAGAACTCTAGGAGGAAGAAGAAGAGTGAATGATAGAATAATAATCAAAATGAAAATACTACTCTTCATTCAAGTGGCCGGCCACCTTCTAGGAGGTGTAACCCCCACATTAATTCCAATTAATGTGGAGACCATTAAGAGTTGTAACCCCATGAGGTGGCACTCTAGGATGATGTGGATCAACACTATTGGTCCACATCTTGCCACCTCACTAAATGACATGGCAACAAGTGTAACCTCCTCATTTAATGTGGGCCGGCCACATTAAATGCTATGGAGGCTTGTAACCTCCATGAGGTGGCACACATTGATGATGTAGACCAATACTATTGGTCCACATCTTGCCAACTCACTAGTGATGTGGCAAAAAGTCAAGTCAAACATGACTTTTTCTCTTCCTCTCAAATCAAGTCAAACTTGATCAAATCTCTCTCATTGTTGATCTAATCCAACCATATGATTCAAGCCAACTTAATATAATGAATCTAATTCATTAAATTAAGTTGATTTAATGAGTCATAATCTAAATTAGACTCATTGAATACATGAATCAACTTGAGTCCAACCCAATTAGCTCAATTTGGATTACTCTTAATCCAATATGATTCATCAAATGAATCTAATCCTCTTAGTTCATCATATGAACCAAATCTCCATTTAATTGTCCTTAGTGTGTGACCCTATAGGTTCTTGTAACGTTGGCAATGCCCTAAACCTATTTAGGAGCATAAGTAATGAGCGGTATCTAGCAACACATCATTACTACCCAAGTTACAAGAATGTCGAGATCCGACATCACCTTGTGACTACTAATTGTGACTCCTCACAATATATGTGACATTGTCCTTCTATCCTAGACATCTAGATTGATCACTATGAGGCATAGACCGTGTCATCCTCTAATCAATCTAAATCTTGAACTCCAAGTAGACTCACTCGATCAAATGAGCTCAACATCTAATGTTGACTCATTTGGGCATGGCCATGCACTTAGTGGTCTCACTCTATCAAGAATACCGATGTCGCTCCCGTCATATGGGAGGGATAGATCCCATCTACATCACTCACATCCCTCTACACAATTCGTTACATACCCAGTAATCTCCTTTATAGTCCACCCAGTTACGGGTGACGTTTGACGAAACCAAAGTACATAACTCCTTATGTAGGGATCCATGGTGACTTCAGGTCTAAGGACTAATAGTCATACTAATAGCCACATGAGAAAGTATATGACACTCATATAACGATCCATGATACTTTCTCATGGCGGGTCATTCAGTATACATTCTCCAATGTATACCCATGTATCAGCTTGATATCTCTATATCCATGACTTGTGAGATCAAGTCATCGAACTGACCTACATGCTAGTCTTATTGCATTAACATTGTCCCTGAATGTTAATACTCGACTAGGAATGATTTAGAGTAGTGTTCCCTATATCATCTCACTATCGATTCAACTAATCGATTGATATAGGTATGAACCTTCTACTCAAGGACGCTATTATACTTAGTCTATTTGGCACTAATACATTAAGTATAATAACCAAACAAATGCCTTTATTAATATACAAGAATATGATATACATGAGTCCATACAATCATCAAATGATTGGCTCTAGAGCTCTAACTAACATCATCATAGACCGTACCATATCTAATAAGTTACGATTCCTCCTTTCGGATACACCATTCCACTGTGGTGTTCCAGGAGGAGTGAGTTGGGATAGGATCCCACACTCAGCTAGATAGTCACGAAACTCATGGCTAAGGTATTCTCCACCTCGATCTGATCAAAGTATCTTAATACTCTTATCAAGCTGGTTTTGTACTTCATTCTTGAATTCTTTGACCTTTTCAAAGGATTCTGACTTATGTGTCATTAGGTACACATAACCATATCTACTGAAGTCATTAGTAAATGTAACGAAGTACCTATAACCACCTCTAGCAGTGGCATTGAAAGGGCCACATACATCACTATGTATAAGACCTAACAAGTCAGTCGCTCTCTCACTATCTCCACTAAAGGGAGTCTTGGTCATCTTGCCTAGAAGGCATGACTCGCATGTCTCATATGATTCAAAATCAAATGAGTCCAGCAAACCATCTTTATGAAGCTGGGATAAGCGTTTGTCATTTATATGACCTAAGCGACAGTGCCAGAGATAGGTTTGGTTCATGTCATTTGACTTGAACCTCTTGGTACTTATGTTGTAGATAGGGTTCTCAAGGTCTAGAATATAGAGTTCGTTCATCAGAGGTACACTACAATAGAACATATCATTTAAATAAACTGAACAACATTTGTTCTTTATTATAAATAAAAAACCTTTCTTGTCCAAACAAGAAACTGATATGATGTTCTTAATTAAAGCATGCACATAACAACATTCATCTAATTCTAATACAAGCCCAGAGGGCAGAGATAGATGATAAGTTCCTACAACAACACCAGCAACCCGTGCTCCATTGCCTACTCGTTGGCCCTTTATCAATGCCCTGCTATTTCTCAGCGCGTGCACATTAGTACAAATGTGAGAAGCACATCCGATATCTAATACCCATGATGAAGAAATAGATAGATTGACTTCTATAACATATATACCTGAAGTGGAAGTCTCACTTCTCTTCTTCTTAAGATCTTCCAGGTAGACTTTGCAGTTCCTCTTCCAGTGCCCAGTCTAACCACAGTGGAAGCATGTAGCATCCTTGGCAACCCCTCCTTTGGGTTTCAGTGTCTTGCCTTTGCCCTTGCCTTGGGACTTTCCCTTGCCTTTGGGCTTGTCCTTGCCCTTATGTTTCTGAACCATCAGAATAGAGTTGGGCTTAACCTTCTTAAGGTTGAGCTCAGCAGTTCTCAACATGCTAAGCAACTCGGGCAGTGGCTTGTCAATTTCGTTCATGTTGTAGTTCATGACAAACTGACTGTAGCTCTCTGGCAAGGACTGCAAGATCAAGTCAGTGGCCAGCTCTTGGCCAAGTGAAAATCTCAATCTCTGTAGGTTTTCTATGTACCCAATCATCTTAAGTACATATGGGCCTACGGGAATCCCATCTTGCATCTTGCACTGAAACAGTGCCTTAGAGACTCGAATCTCTCGTGCCTCGCTTGTCCTTGATATAGTTGACGAAGATGTTCAACCATATTATAAGCGCCCATCAACTCGTGTTGCTTCTGAAGCTCAGAGTTCATGGTTGCGAGCATAAGACATGACACATCTAATGCGTCATCTTGATGCTTCTTGTAAGCATCTCGGTCAGCTCACGTGGCAGTGGTAGGAGGTGCCTCCGGAATGGGCTACTCCAGAACGTACAGTTTACGTTCTTGTGTGAGAACGATACTCAGGTTCCTGTACCAGTCTAGGAAATTAGCTCCGTTGAGCTTGTCCTTCTCAAGGACGGAACGCAGGGAGAAAGAGTTCGTATTTGACGTTATGGTTATCTACAACAGAAAAATGAAGAAAAATAAATATCATATTCTATTAATCATCTAATTAGGCCTTTAATTAAATGATGCTCCCACTGAATTATAGAATTCTTGTGGGACATGATCCACATCATACTATGCCCTGAGTTAGCTTTGGCTAGATCGCCCAAGACTTAGTATGATTGGTAGGTAACTAATTACCAATTACATCTCTATGCAACTCTTGTTTATAGGATCAAGATCCACATTTTTATTAAAACTTGAGTTAGCTTTGGCTAATACGCCCAAGAGTTAATATAAACGTGATTTTGACCTATCTATCAACCATTGGAAAATTTAAACTCGATCCAATTAAGTTAACTAGTTACTCAATCTAATTGAGTTGTACTCACCCATACGTTGATAGGGGGGACCAAGATTGTCCCTCCGTACCCTACCAAGATAATATGTGTTGCTCTGCTTTGGCAGATTCAACAACAACATGTGATCGAGGTAGTGATAGGTATCACAGCATGGTAGGCATTACGAGTTGACGCGATTGAGATCTAATCTAATCGACGAGGTGTATCATATACGCGATTTAGATATAATCTAATCGTTAGAGCGCATCATGTACGCGATTTAGATATAATCTAATCGTTAAGGCGCTAATTAATTACTATTCTAGCATGCATCACATATACACACACAAGCAATTAATTAAATATTTTGTGATTAGTCATGGCCCTACTACGATCTTCTCAAGCCAATGAGAAGATTGGATGGTCAACCTAAGGTCAACAGCTTCTCAAGCTCCTTCCTTTAACCACCTTGTGTTGCTCGCACCCTCCTCGTAACTCCGTCTTGAGTGGATCTTCCACCGCTCCAATTTGTACATTACAAAGGTGAAACTCGAGTTACATTCAAGTCTAAACTATTTACAATAGGAAAATAAAAATAGGAAAGGCACGACGTGCAGATCGCGTATCATATACAACACGCACATCACAGAAAATGGCACGCAGGCCATAATATGAATTACAACACAAATTTCCAATCTAATTGGGTCTTTTCGGCCATGTGTTAGCAAGAGCCCTAGAGCCAATCATTTGATGATTATATTATGGACTTACTGTATCATATTCTTATATTAATAAAGGCATTTGTTTGGTTATTATACTTACTTGTATTGGTGCCAAATAAACTAAGTATAATAACGTCCTTGAGTAGAAGGTTCTTACCTATATCAATCGATTGGTTGAATCGGTAGTGAGATGATATAGGGAACACTACTCTAAATCATTCCTAGTCGAGTATTAACATTCAGGGACAATGTTAATGCAATAAGACTAGCATGTAGGTCAACTCGATGACTTGATCTCACAAGTCATGGATATGGAGATATCAAGTTGACACATGGGTATGCATTGGAGAATGTATACTGAATGACCCGCCTTGAGAAAGTATCATGGATCGTTATATGAGTGTCATATACTTTCTCATGTGACTATTAGTATGACTATTGGTCCTTAGACCTGAAGTCACCATGGTTCCCTACATAAGGAGTTATGTACTTTGGTTTCGTCAAACGTCACCCGTAACTGGGTGGACTATAAAGGCGATTACTGGGTAAATAACGAATTATGCAGAGGGATGTGAGTGATGTAGATGGGATCTATCCCTCCCATATGACGGGAGCGACATCGGTATTCTTGATAGAGTTAGACCACGAAGTCATGGCCATACCCAAATGAGTCAACATGAGATGTTGAGCTCATTTGATCGAGTGAGTCTACTTGGAGTTCAAGATTTAGATTGATTAGAGGATGACACGGTCTATGCCTCACATTGATCAATCTAGATGTCTAGGATAGAAGGACAATGTCACATATTGTGAGAGTCACAATTACTAGTCACAAGGTGATGTTGGATCTCAACATTCTTGTAACTTGGGTAGTAATGATGTATTGCTAGATACCGCTCATTACTTATGTTTCTAAATAAGTTTAGGGGCATTGCCAACGTTACAAGAACCTATTGGGTCACACACAAAGAATAAGTGGATGGAGATTAGGTTCATATGATGAACCAAGAGGATTAGATTCATTTGATGAATCAAATTGGATTAAGAGTAATCCTAATTGGGCTAATTGAGTTGGACTCAAGTTGATTCATGTGTTCAATGAGTCTAATTTAGATTATGACTCATTGAATCAATTTAATTAAATGAATTAGATTCATTATATTAAATTGGCTTGAATTAAATGGTTGGATTAGATCAACCATGAGAGAGATTAAGTCAAGTTTGACTTGACTTGAGAGGAAGATGAAGAGTCAAGTTTGACTTGACTTTATGCCACCTCATTGGTGAGTTGGCATTAAGTGGACCAATGATGATGCTCCACGTCATCATGGTTACTTAAGTGAAGTGCCACCTCATGGGAGTTACCAAGAGTTGTGACTCTTGGTATTCCATGGAGGTTACAAACCACTTAATTAGATGAAAAGAGTTTCATTTTACAAGTGTAACTCTCATTCAAGTGATCTTCCTCCTCCTAAGCTCTCTTCTTGCTCCTTCTCTTCTCTTGGTCGTGGGTTTCAAGCAAGGGAGAAGAAAGGAGAGTGAATCTAATCCAAGAAGAATGGTTAGTGAAAGTCACATAGATATTTTAGAGGAGTGTGTTCTCTTATTATCCTTTCTTCTTCTTCCAATCCTACCCGAGAGCCCTAGAGTGTGCTAGCACACTTGTGGTGCTCTCTTCTCCATCCTTGAGTGTTAGAGAACACTTCTTGTTCGTGTGGATATCACTAGAGAGTTGTCTACGTTGACAACATCGAGATCCGGCGTACCGTTGGACAAGCGGGATTTGCGAGGGCACGCTTCAAAGGTATAAAATGTTTTTCCTTTGTAGATCTACTGTAAATCATAGTTTGAAACTCGTACTTGTATTTTTAAAATCTATCCTTCACACGAGATCCAGTGGCATGGGTGATTCGGGGTTTCCGCGACGCGAAAAGCGGTTTTCGCGGCCCGAAAAATCCAACAATGGTATCAGAGCCACGTGCGAAGCGAGTACGAGTTTAGATTCATATTTTTATGAAAAATATAGATCTGTAAACATTCTGTAAATTTAGGTTTTTTATATTTTTTTTTATGGGTAATTTTCTCGTAGAAGCGAAGCACAAGTGTTTCGGCGCTTGTAGGCTTCCGCTACCGGGAAGATTTTTCTAAAACGGCCAAGTTTCGCCCCAAAACCTTTTGGGATAGCGGGCTAAGGCGCTCTTGGATCGCTTAGGAGCAACTCGCGATGGTTAGATCGCGGGTAGGGGTACTGCCCCTAACCCCGCAAGGGGATTTGCTCTGCGATTGCGCCCGAAATCGCTAATCGGGACTGCCGGGAAAATTTTACTCATAAAATCTGTAAAATTATAAAAAAATTATAGAAAATTATAGAAATATAAAATTTTGAATTATATATTAATTTTGTGATAGTCATGGCCCAAACGATCCAAATTGGATTTGGAAATGTGTTATAATTCATAATACGGCCTGCGTGTCGTTATGTGATGTGCGTGCTGTATTTATTTTATTTTTATTTTATTTTCACGGCCTGCGCGTCGTGCCTTTCTCTTATATTCTGGTTGTAAATTAGATTTAGACTCGAATGTAACTCGAGTTTCAAAATTGTAATGTAATTTTGAAGCGGTGGAAGGTCCACACGAGACGGAGTTACGAGGAGGGCGCGAGCAACACAAGGTGGTCAAAGGAAGAAGTTTGAGAAGTTGTTGACCTTAGGTTGACCATCCGATCTTCTCATTGGCTTGAGAAGATCGTAGTAGGGCCATGACATAATCACAAAATAATTTAATTAATTGCTTATATGTATGTGATGCATGTTTAATTAAGTAGTTAATTAGTGCCTAGCGATTAGATTAGATCTAAATCGTGCACATGATGCACCCTTCGATTAGATTTGATCTATCGAGTATATGATACGCATCATCGTTTAGATTAGATCTAAATCACGTCAACTCGTAATGCCTACCATGTTGTGATACCTACCACTACCTCGATCGCATGTTGTTGTTGAATCTGCGAAAGCAGAGCAACACATACTGTCTTGGTAGGGTACGGAGGGACAATCTTGGTCCCGCCTATCAACGCATGGGTGAGTACAACTCAATTAGATTGAGTATTCCTAGTTAACTCGGTTGGACCGAGTATAACTATAGGCATTCTTCCAACGGTTGGAAAGATAGGTCAAAATCACATATATATTAACTCTCGGGCGTATTAGCCAAAGCTAACTCGAGTTTTAATATAAATGTGGGTTTTGAACCTATAAACAAGAGTTGCATAGAGATGTAATTGGTAATCGTTACCTACCGATCATACTAAATCTTGGGCGTATTAGCCAAAGCTAACTCAAGGGTTAGTATGATGTGGATCTTGTCCCACATGAATTATAGAATTCAGTGGGAGCATCATTTAGTTAAAGGCCTAATTAAATGATTAAGAATATGATACTTATTTCTGCATTTATTTCAGTTGTAGAATTGCCATGACGTCAAATACGAACACTTTCTCTCTGCGATCTGTCCTTAAGAAGGACAAGCTCAACGGAACAAATTTCCTGGACTGGTACAGGAACTTGAGAATAGTTCTCACCCAAGAACGTAAACTGTACGTTCTGGAGCAGCCCATTCCGGAGGCTCCTCCTGCCACTGCCACGCGAGCAGACCGAGATGCTTACAAGAAGCATCAAGATGACGCATTAGATGTTTCCTGTCTTATGCTTGCAACCATGAACTTTGAGCTTCAGAAGCAACATGAGTTGATGGGCGCTTACGATATGGTTGAACATCTTTGTCACCTATATCAAGGACAAGCAAGGCACTGGAAGAGGAACTCCAAAGAATACCTGGAAGATCTTAAGAAGAAGAGAAATAAGATTTCTACTTCAGGTATACATGTTATAGAAGTCAACCGCTCTATTTCTTCATCGTGGGTATTAGATACCGAATGTGCTTCGCACATTTGTACTAATGTACAAGCGCTAAGAAATAGCAGGGCATTGACGAAGGGTGAGATAGACCAACGAGTAGGCAATGGAGCACGGGTTGCTGCTATTGCTGTAGGAACATAGCATCTATCTCTGCCCTCTGGGCTTGTACTAGAATTAGATGATTGTTGTTATGTGTCTGCCTTGACTAAGAACATAATTTCAGTTTCTTGTTTGGACAAGAAAGGATTTTCGTTTACAATAAAGAACAAATATTGTTCCATCTATTTAAACGATATGTTTTATTGTAGTGCACCTCTGATAAACGGACTCTATATTCTAGACCTTGGGAGCCCTCTCTATAACATAAATACCAAGAGGTTCAAGTCAAATGACATGAACCAAACCTACCTCTGGCACTGTCGCTTAGGTCATATAAATGACAAGCGTTATCCCAGCTCCATAAGGATGGTTTGCTGGACTCATTTGATTTAGAATCATATGAGATATGCGAGTCATGCCTACGAGGCAAGATGACCAAGACTCCCTTTAGTGGGCATAGCGAGAGAGCAACTGATTTGTTAGGACTCATACATAGTGATGTATGTGGCCCTTTCAATGTTGCTGCTAGAGGCGGTTATAGATACTTCATCACATTTACTGATGACTTCAGTAGATATGGTTATGTGTACTTGATGACACATAAGTCTGAATCGTTTGAAAAGTTTAAAGAATTCAAGAATGAAGTACAGAACCAGCTTGGCAAGAGTATTAAGATACTTCGATCCGATCGAGGTGGAGAATACCTTAGCCATGAGTTCCGTGACTACCTAGCCGAGTGTGGGATCCTATCCCAACTCACTCCTCCTGGAACACCAGAGTGGAATGGTGTATCCGAAAGGAGGAATCGTACCCTATTAGATATGGTGCGATCTATGATGAGTCACACAGATCTTCCGACATACCTTTGGGGTTATGCTTTAGACACGGCAGCTTTTATACTCAACCGAGTTCCATCCAAGGCCGTGATAAAGACACCATATAGGATATGGACTGGGAGAGATGCCCAGGTGTCTTTCATGAGGATTTGGGGTTGCGAGGCTTACGTTCGACGTCAAGTCTCAGACAAATTAGGACCCAAATCCGACAAGTGCTATTTCATTGGATATCCCAAGGAAACTAAGGGATATTACTTCTACATTCCCAGTCAGCACAAGGTAGTTGTGGCTAGAAAGGTACTTTGTTTCTAGAAAGACTAGTGGGAGCGCGTTCGATCTTGAAGAAGTTCAAGATGCGAACAATAGCACTGATGCCTCGATGGAAATTGAACTGGAACCACAAAGTGTTGTGGATGATGTTGTTCCACAAGGAGTTGAGGAACAACAACCAGTTCAAGTAGACATACCTCTTCGCAGGTCTGATAGGGTACGTCGTTAGCCTGAGAGATACTCATTTCTCTTATCTGACCATGATGACGTTATGCTCATAAAGGATGAGCCTACCACCTATCAGGAAGATGTGATGAGACCAGATTTTGATAAATGGCTAGAAGCCATGAGATCCGAAATGGAATCCATGTACACCAACCAAGTATGGACTTTGGTTAATCCACCTGAAGGGGTAAAACCCATTGGGTGTAAGTGGGTCTTTAAGAGAAAGACTGACATGGATGGACTTATCTATAAGGGTCGCTTGGTAGCTAAAGGTTTCAAGCAGATTCTTGGTATTGACTATGATGAAACCTTTTCTCCAATAGCGATGTTTAAGTCCATTCGGATCATGCTTGCTATTGCAGCATACCATGACTATGAGATATGGCAGATGGATGTCAAAATCGCGTTTCTGAATGGAAACCTGCTCGAGGATGTGTACATGACACAACCTGAGGGTTTTGTAGATCCACAACATACTAGCAGAGTATGCAAGCTGCATAGGTCCATTTATTGACTAAAGCAAGCTTCTCGGAGCTGGAATCTTCGATTCAATGATGCAATCAAATAGTTTGGTTTCATCAAGAACGAAGATGAACCTTGTGTCTACAAGAAGGTTGTAGGGGACATAGTTGTCTTCCTCATATTGTATGTGGATGACATACTGCTCATTGGGAAGGACATCCCTATGTTTCAGTCTGTCAAGACCTGGCTAGGGAGTTGCTTCTCAATGAAGAACGTAGGTGAGGCATCTCGCATTCTAGGGATATAGATCTATAGAGATAGATCTAAGAGATTGCTTGGCCTAAGTCAGAGTACATGTATTGACAAGGTACTTCTTCGGTTTGCCATGCAGAACTCCAAGAAGGGATTTCTACCGATGTCACATGGCGTGAGTCTTTCGAAGACTCAAGGTCCCTCTTCTAGAGAGGAGAGAGACCGCATGGATCAGATCCCTTATGCCTCAGTGATGTGCGTAGATTATATACTCTTTTATGCATGTTTTTACGCACATTTACATACTTTGAGCATGCTTGATCTATGCATTTTTATACTTCCAGCTTTTCTTTTAGCGCATTTACTCTTTTGGTTCGGAGATCTGCTTTTTGTGAATTTTCTGTACACAGGAGTCGAAATTGGTGAAAATTATGCGTCCTCGGGCAAGCTTGGAAGGAATTGAAGGGAGAGAGCATCAGGCCGTGTACCACACATGGCCGTGTAGTTTTAACAGGAAGGGAAGAGGACATGGCCGTGTGAATCTCACACGACCGTGTCTTGATTTGAAGAAATTAGAGCAGATGCCTTACATGGCCGTGTAGATCTACACGGCTGTGTGTGGTTTCTAGAGGCCAAGGTGGTGCAACACACGTGTAGCATTTCCAGAGAATAGGGTCCTGGCCGTGTGAGTCACACTGCCGTGCAGCAGGGAAGAGGACATGGCGTGTGAATCTCACACGACCGTGTCATGGGTCGTGTGGCGCCTGATTTCCTCCTCTATTTAAACCCTCCTTCATGAATTGAAAGGGATCTCTTCCTTTGGGAGAAGGCAAGATTTGGTGGTATCCTCCCATTCTTAGGAGGATTTCTGGCGATTCGAGGGAGTTCTTGACGATTTCGACTCCGGAGCGAGGATTGGATCCAAGACGTTCTTCGTAGATAAGTTTTCTCTTTCCCCCTTTTCTTGGTTTCTTGGATTGGGGATTTAAGAAATGCTTGTAATCTTTATTTCTTCGGGTATTCTTCCTCGATTCATGGAGTAGATATTGTATTCTAGGATTAAGGGAGTATTTGTATGATGGATTGATGTAATCTCTTATGGATTTGCCAATTTCTTGTTTCAATGACATTGTCTTGCTTGTATCAATTAGATCTTGAATGATTAATGGTGTTTTGTGCTTAATTCTCATTCTTGATTGATTGTTTGGATTTCTTGTGGACTTTGTAAAGATAAACTCTCACTCGATCATCCGAGTGATCCACGTGACAGGTGTAAGCCCGTGTAAGGACGTTTGAGAGATAATCTTGAAGAGGAAATAGGAATATTCAAGAGAGTAGGATGGATCTTGTGATTAGTTTCTTGTATCTTGATAGATTAATAAGTTGTGGGCTTCTATGTTGATATCCGAGGTAGGCATAGTAATAGGTGCGCTTCTGTGTAAGGACAACGTAGGTTCACGTCTAATTGATCATATTTAGATACATTTCTCAGTCCTTAGCCGGTTATCTATTGCAAGAGAGAACCGGCAACTTTCTACAAGTGTTTGGCAATTGAGGGATAAGAATTGGTGAACCATTTACATTCAAGAAATCTTACAAAGAAACCGAAACTCCTAGAATCTCCTTTTATCATAACCCAAAACACTAAACTCTTGTTTGTTGATCTTTAATATTAGATTTGTGTACCTTCACTTTGTATTTGAAACAATTGGATAGTTGTTTAGCTAATTCTCATTGAGACATTTCTAGTGCTTATTCCAGTCCCTGTGGATACGATAATCTTTTATATTACTTGCGACATTTCCGTACACTTGCGGAGCGTAACAAGTTTTTGGCGCCGTTGCCGGGGACTGCGCTATAACATTAGGAATTATCAATTGAGTTAGACTAAACATAACATTTGTTTCCTTTCATATTGCATAGTTGTAACTAATCATTAGATTTCTATTTTTACTTTCTTGTATAACTTTTACTTCTTGTTAATTCTTTTTGTACAAATTCAATTCTGCATTTTTGATTCTTTTATTTTTTTCTTTTTCTGTTGAATTGTCATTTGCTATCTTGTTCTTATGTATGCGAAGATCTAACTTTGCAGGGGAATTCTTTCCTTTTGACCCTGAGATTGACAGAATTTTCCATAAAAGAAGAATTCTGCAAAGGCGAATTGAAGAACAGGAACATTTGAACATGGCGAATAGACCACTCAAGGATTATGCAGCACCTTATGCAAGAGGTTTTCGATCTAGTATTTCAAGACCTTCAGTGGAAGCTAATAACTTTGAGATCAAACCCGCAATTATATCTATGGTGCAGCAGAACTAATTTGGTGGAGGACCTCATGAAGACCCCAATCAACACTTAGAGGTCTTCTATGAAATATGTGGTACCTTGAAAATGAATGGAGTTCCTTCAGAAGCAGTTAGATTATTATTATTTGGGTTTTCTTTAAGAGATAGGGCAAAGCAATGGCTGAATTCTTTGGCCCCTAATAGCATCACCACTTGGGAGCAGTGTGAGCAACAGTTTCTTGATAAATTCTATCCACCAAGCAAAACAGCTCATATGAGGAATTTAATTGCAAGCTTCAAGCAAACTGACTCAGAAGCTCTTTTTGAAGCATGGGATAGATATAATAGTATGCTCAGACAATGCCCACATCATGGGTTGGAAAGATGGTTAGTGTTGCACACTTTTTATAATGGTATCAACTATCATACCAAAGTGTCCCTTGATTCAGCTGCTGGAGGGGCACTTATGAATAAAAGTTTAGATGAAGCTGAAGAAATTATTGATAGTGTAGCACGAAATCATCATCAATGGGCAAATGAAAGAAGTGGTGGCTATTCTTCTGTAAACCCAACAATTAAAGCATCAGGGAAGTTTGATGTAGATGCAGTCACTCTTTTGTCTGCAAAATTGGACACTCTTACAAAGAAATTTGAGAATATGGGGACTAGTGCTAATATGGTCAATGCTATTAGTACATCTTGTGAAGTATGTGGGAGTTCAGAGCACCCAAATGATTCATGTCCATTGGGAGCTATCACTGCACAAATCAATCAACTGGAACAATGTGATGCGATCATGAGTTACAATCAAAGGCAGAACAACCCATACTCAAATACTTATAACCCTGGATGGAAGAGCCATCCCAATTTTTCTTACAGAAATAATCAAGATCAAGGACCATCTATGGGGGCAAGACCAAATTTTCAAGCTGGGCAACAAAATTTTCAACATCTATCTTCTCAAGGCTTACCAAAGTCAAATATTGAAAAGATGCTTGAAGAAATTATCTCAAGTCAGGATGAAATGAAGCAAGATTTAGCAAAGCTCATTCAGAGAATGGATAATTCTGAAAAGCATCAAAAGATCCAGGATAGTCAAATTGGCCAACTAGCTTCCTCATCATCCAGAGCACCAGGACAACTTCCAGGAAAACCTGATGTGAATCCTATGGAGCATTGCAATAGGATTGAGCTTAGGAGCGGACGGACCTTGGGAGACTCCCAAGTGACTGCTCCAAAAGGGATACAAAAAGAAGAAGAGCTCTCTCCTCTTATACCAAATCAGATTCAAGCTAATGAGGAGAGTACCATTGAGGTTGAAGAGACTCTTCCACTGAACCATCAGAGCAAAGCTGTCCCTTTTCCTCAGAGACTTACAATGCTCAAGAAAGATGAAGAATTTGGCAAGTTTTTAGAAAAAGTTAAGGAAATTTGTGTAGAGGTACCTCTTATTGATGCTATTCTTCAAATGCCTAGATTTGCCAAATTCCTGAAGGATCTCATGTCAAACAAGAGAAGAAGAGGAGAGGTTGAGACCATTGCGCTTAGTGAGGAATGTAGTGCTATTTTGGAGAAGAACACTTCCCCAAAACTAAAGGACCCAGGGAGCTTTTATATTCCTTGCAACATAGGAAAAGAATTTTTTGAAAAAGCTTTTTGTGATTTGGGGCAAGTGTTAGCCTCATTTCCTATTCAATTTGTAATAAATTAGGTCTCAAAAACATTAAACTTACTACTATGGCACTTCAACTTGCCGATCATTCCTGCAGGTACCCTTTGGGTATTATAGAAGATGTGCCAGTAGAGGTGGATGGGAATGTTATTCCCACAGATTTTGTCGTGTTGGACATGGAAGAGGATCCCAGGATTCCTATCATATTAGGAAGACCTTTCCTTGCTACAGCTGGAGCTATAATTGATGTCAAAAATCATAAGCTTTCTTTGGTAATTGGTAAGGAAAGGTTGGAATATGATTTATCTAATATCTCTAACCATGTCTCGTCTCTTTTAAATGCTTGTAGCAGGACAAGCATTTATAAACTTGAGGAATGGAATTTCCATCCTCATGGAAGGCCACCAAACGAAGGAGACAATGTGGTGGAAGATGTTGGGAGAAGATCTCCCAACAAAAACGAAAAGTATATCTGTCCTCCAAGGGCGAGGAAAAGAAGTGAATGATCAAGTTTGGTCGAGCTAAAGACCTTAAACAAGCGCTTCTTGGGAGGCAACTCAAGGGTTCTTTTAGTTAGTTTTGATTTGTATTTTAATTTCTTTTAGTTTGATGCATTCTTTTGATTTTGTTTCCAGGTTAGGTGCAAAACAGAGCCCGGCCGTGTGCTATACACGGCCAGGCAAAGGTTGCAGAGAAGGGAAGTGCTTGGGCCGTGTCATCCAGACACGGCCGTGTAGGATCTCCCGAGGAGAAAAAGGTCTAGGCCGTGTCTCAAACACGGCCGTGTAAAGAATCCCGAGGAGAAAAAGGTCTAGGTCGTGTCCCAAACACGGTCGTGCAAAGAATTCCGAGAAGAAAGATGGAGAGGCCGTGTCCCAGACACGGCCGTGCGAAGAATCCAGAGAAGGAAGAGGGGGAGGCCGTGTGGATCTGCACGGCCCGTGTAGGAGAGTTATTAAAGTCTTCTTTCTACCTTACACGGCCAGATCTTGGCCGTGTTCCGCACACCCCCAACTCTCCAAAACATCTCTTTCTCTCCCAATCTCTTAAAAACTCCTCTCTAATCTCTCAAGATCTCTTAGATCCGGATTCCCCTCCTCTCTAAGACTTGGACTTTTTGTTCTCCTAACCTAAGATCTTTGCTCTTTGAAGTTTTGTTCTTTGAGTTACATTTTTCCAACCCTAGATAATTCTTCCCCTATCTAAACTCATCAAGATGTCCAACATTTTGAAGAAACTTTGCAAAGGAGGTGGTGGATCCAGTGGAGACAAAGAGAAGGAGCCATCAAGGGACAAAGGAAAACAACCAGTGAAAGGCAAAGGCAAAAGGACTTCACGCAACGAAGGTAATGACAATGAATTCAATATTGTGTTTAGAAATGATGATCAAGTAACTAGATTTGCAATTCTTGTCAATAGAAAGATAGTGTGTACTAGATATATGGACCCAACTGTTCTTGATATGTACACACATTTGTCTACATATCCTCGTCTTGTTTTGGAATTTTTAAGTTCATTGGATATCCATTTTACTAATGAAGATGATTATTTTGGAAAAATCTCATTTAGACTAATGAATCAAGAATTTCTATGGGCATTTAGTGACTTTAATTCTTGTTTTGGATTAACCACCGGTAGCCCTCGTAGGTTTAATCCAAGGTTTAATTGGAATCATTTTTGGAATGCAATAACTGGGTTAGATCAACCTTATGAGCCTTCAAGAGCTAAGGCCTCCCAAATGCAAAACCCCATCTTTAGGTATCTACATAGAGTCATGAGTAAAACTATTTTTGGTAGGGGAGAGAGTGATGGGGTGGTTAAAAAGATAGAGCTTTATGCTTTATGGGCTATGCTTTATAAGGTTGAATTTGATTCTGGTTTTCATTTTGTTCAAACCTTATTAAGATCTGCTAGGGCATCATCGGGATCAATTGTTTTTGGTGGTTTGATTACCCGAATAGCTTATAATTTAAATCTTGATGTTGATGGGTTGGAAATAATTCATGGTAATGACATGATTGACATTGATGCATGTCTTGCTATGAAAATGATCGTTCGGGATGAGAATGGTTTCGTGTTTCCTAGGAGGAGTGGTTCTCCTTTACCCCTTCCTTTTCCTGAACGAACTACTATTCGTAACCCGGCTAATTGGGTAATTTCTGAGTTAGATTTTGAGGATAACCCTTCTATACCTGGAGACACTGAGCCACATCATGAGCCCTCGTCATCTGGACACCCGCAGCCTTCTAGTTTTATGGAGCCTGCTAGGCATTCTTTTGCATATGGCACGAGATCTTCTAGGTTTGATTTTTCAGATTTTCGTACGTCTCTAGAATCACTTCATGAGAAGCAAGATGCCCAACGAAAAATGTTGGAGGGGCGCTTCTCTTTATCTGATGATCAGTTTAGGGAGGTACAAAATCATTTTCAGTTTACGAGGAATTTTCAAGGTCAAGTGGCTGAGTTTGTGCAGGATTATGATACTGATCAGGCTAGGATGAGAGATTTTATGCAGAGCATGATGCTTACTAGCCAACAAGTAGATGCTTTATATGAGTATCATAGATCCTTGGGTGAGATTCCAGGTTTTCCTAGTTTTCCTATTGGCCAACCACGTCGTAGACCTCCTTTCCCTAGTCCACCTCCACCTCCTCCACCATATTGATTTCATCGGGACGATGAAAAGTTTAAGTCTGGGGGGGTGTCATGTACTGTTTAGTTTGGTTTTCAGTTTTTAGTTTTTGTTAGTTTTTCATGTTGGTTCTTATTTCCATTGCTTGTTGCTTTATTTTGCTTGTTTTTGAAATAATCATGGCAATTTTGAGATCATCAAATCTTCACTTATATGTTTTCTTGGATTCAAGTGAAATGTTAGCACGATTATTGTCTTGATTCATGATGTTCGAATGATGCTAGTAGTAAACTTTGTGTAGTTCTTTTTTCTATCTTGGGAAGCATTAATAAGCTAAGAATCTTATGGTGATGAGTTTTAGTTTTGGTTCAACCTTAAGGATTTTATCTTCACTACACTTGTGCTTGATGCTTGAATAGTTGATGTCATTGAAATAGTCATGATTCATCTTGTTTGCTTAGTACTTGGTTTCCATGGTGATTTCTCAACTTTCATTTTGGTTATTGGATGAGGCTCAAATCATTAAAGCTCATTTGGAAAAATCAAAATATCCCAACATGTGTGCTAAAAGTACATTTGTGAATAAGTTTTGCACAATGCAAACACTTATAAAAAAAAAAATAAGGGATATAAAAAACAGTTGTCATGAGTGGAATCTAGCAAGTCACCCCTTTG